>NC_091340.1:11345599-11380599 GCF_038502225.1 Cherax quadricarinatus
CATGTTAGTATAGTAACTACAGACCCTCCATTTAGTGCTGAAGATGTCAAGAATGCTCAACGAACAGATCCCATGTGGTCTGGTGTGATTCGATTCCTGCTCCAGGAAGATCTTATTCTGACTGTGAAGCCACCAGCACCCATCAGTGACTTTGTCATGAACCAAGAATAACTGTATCGAACAGTCGAGTTGGGTACTCCTAGCAGAAGAGTTTACCAGTTAGTAATTCCACAGTCACTAGTGAGTGTAGCCTTACAGCTAGTTCACGATGTACCAGGTGTTGCGCACCCTGGTATGGATCGTTCAGTAAAACAAGCCAGATTGAAATACTTTTGGCCTCATATGGCAACTGATATTTCTGAGTATGTTAAGAAATGTAGTGTCTGCATGCAACATAAAGGTAATGCTAATGGTCCTAATCCAATCCAAGTGAATCCAACCACTAGCGAACCTTGGGAAAGAGTTGCGCTAGATTTGTTAACTAATTTCCAATGTTCCCTCCAAGGCAACAAACATCTGTGTGTTATGGTAGACCATTTCACCAGATATTGTGAGTTAGTTTCTATTGCAGATAAGACTGCCGAGACAGTAGCTAAAGCGTTTAAAGAACGCATTATCTGCAGGCATACCACCCCTAAGTCCCTAGTAACAGATAATGGAGGTGAATTCTGTAATGAGATTCTTGAAAATTTGTGTACCTTGTACAAGATCTCTAAATCCACCATTGTTCCTCATCATCCTGCCAGCAATGGTTAGTGGAACGTACCAATAAGAAAGTACTTGATGTCTTGGGAGCCACTATCAATCCCAACATTGAAACTTGGGATGAAGTTATACCTGATGTGCAGTGTGCTATAAATTCTGCTTACAATGTTTCTATAGGTGACACTCCACATTATGCATTGTACGGTGTAGATAAACGTTTGCCTTATGAGTTGTTATATTCTAATCCGAAGCCAAATTACAACCCTGATGATTTCATAGCAACTCGTACCAGCTTAGCTCAAAGTGTTTTTAGAAGAATCCGTGAAACACTTCATAAATCAACAACAGAATTTACAAGAGTCGCAAACACTCGAGCAAAGCCATCCAAAATCATAGAAGGTTCGAGAGTTATGCTGACTAACTTTAACAAAACGTCTGCAATGCCTAAGCTTGATCAAAAGTTTGTTGGTCCTTATCGAGTAGTTGAACATATCACTGGTAATAAGTATAAGGTTAGAGAAATTAGTACTGGTCAGTATAAAGAATCGCATTTAGATCATATGAAGTTAGTATTTGATGATAATGATGCTCCAACCCAGACTAATGTGACAGACTCTGACAATCCTCCTGATCCTGTACTCTCTACCTCTGATACTCAGTCAGACGATCAACCTGAATGTCGTTATTCCCTACGTACACGACAGGTATTGAGAAATCCTCAAGTATCATTTGTTACTTCCAATTCAGATTTGCCTCAAATACAGCATGAGTTAGCCAGTGCAACAGAGTTTGATCCTCCCAGAGATGACACCCATTCTGCATTTATCAATCTTACCCTAGCAGAGTTGGGGTTAAATGTAAATAACCTGTATAGATGAATAATTAGAGTATCAACTTATCAGTATTCAATAATTTTTTTTGTGTGTTCACGTTCTCTCCGAATTCTGAGAGTTAACATTCTAGATTTGAGTGCACCGAATCTGCCTTTCTGTTAAACACTCTTTCTTTGTATATATTCCTTCCTCAGAATCCGTAGATCACATGAACACAGATCGATCGATCAAAAAAAAATTTTTATCACTTCTATTGTGTAATCCCAACATTGAGTTTCATTCGAGGAGTTGTGCTATATTATACCTTGTATTGCATTACAGTTTTATTACAGTTTCAATTACATAAGCTTCCATTCCAATATTCTACTTATGTATGTTATAATGTTCAATTGTTGTGTACTTTGACATTGTATAGAATCAGCCCAAGCCGTACACTTACCATCTCTAGTTTGTATTAGTAGTATGTCGGGACGACATACGTCAGCATCGCCGAGCTCTCAGTAGTAGTACCAGTTCCTAGTAACCAGTTACCAGTAACCAGTGTACCAGTAGATGACTCACTACCAACCGTCTGCGTGAATCACTGACTGATTATTCATATTGCTGCTGACCATAGCAGGATTTCAAACACCCTTACCCGTAGGCAATATGGGTCAGTCGTAGTTAGGCAGCAGAGAGAGACAGGTCGGCTGTTGGCGCTTTCCATACTTCCCGTTATATATTATACGTATTACCAGCCTACGTGAGTATTTTTACCCATCCACGTATCGAAAACCCACATGACACAAGAAGGCTCTTGAAGAACAAGGAGGGTCTTGAAGAACAAGGAGGGTCTTGAAGAACAAGGAGGGTCTTGAAGAACAAGAAGGTTCTTGAAGAACAAGGAGGGTCTTGAAGAACAAGAAGGTTCTTGAAGAACAAGGAGGGTCTTGAAGAACAAGGAGGTTCTTGAAGAACAAGGAGGGTCTTGAAGAACAAGGAGGTTCTTGAAGAACAAGGAGGGTCTTGATGAACAAGGAGGTTCTTGAAGAACAAGGAGGGTCTTGAAGAACAAGGAGGGTCTTGAAGAGCAAGGAGGGTCTTGAAGAACAAGGAGGTTCTTGAAGAACAAGAAGGTTCTTGAAGAACAAGGAGGGTCTTGAAGAACAAGGAGGTTCTTGAAGAGCAAGGAGGGTCTTGAAGAGCAAGGAGGGTCTTGAAGAATAAGGAGGGTATTGAAGAACAAGGAGGTTCTTGAAGAACAAGGAGGGTCTTGAAGAACAAGGAGGTTCTTGAAGAACAAGAAGGTTCTTGAAGGACAAGGAGGGTCTTGAAGAACAAGAAGGTTCTTGAAGAGCAAGGAGGGTCTTGAAGAGCAAGGAGGGTCTTGAAGAACAAGGAGGTTCTTGAAGAACAAGAAGGTTCTTGAAGAACAAGGAGGGTCTTAAAGAACAAGGAGGGTCTTGAAGAACAAGGAGGGTCTTGAAGAACAAGGAGGGTCTTGAAGAGCAAGGAAGGTCTTGAAGAACAAGGAGGGTCTTGAAGAACAAGGAGGGTCTTGAAAAACAAGGAGGGTCTTGAAGAACAAGGAGGGTCTTGAAGAACAAGGAGGGTCTTGAAGAACAAGGAGGGTCTTGAAGAACAAGGAGGGTCTTGAAGAACAAGGAGGGTCTTGAAGAACAAGGAGGGTCTTGAAGAATAAGGAGGGTATTGAAGAACAAGGAGGTTCTTGAAGAACAAGGAGGGTCTTGAAGAACAAGGAGGGTCTTGAAGAACAAAAAGGTTCTTGAAGAACAAGGAGGGTCTTGAAGAACAAGGAGATTCTTGAAGAACAAGGAGGGTCTTGAAGAACAAGGAGGGTCTTGAAGAGCAAGGAGGGTCTTGAAGAACAAGGAGGTTCTTGAAGAACAAGAAGGTTCTTGAAGGACAAGGAGGGTCTTGAAGAACAAGAAGGTTCTTGAAGAGCAAGGAGGGTCTTGAAGAGCAAGGAGGGTCTTGAAGAACAAGGAGGTTCTTGAAGAACAAGAAGGTTCTTGAAGAACAAGGAGGGTCTTAAAGAACAAGGAGGGTCTTGAAGAACAAGGAGGGTCTTGAAGAACAAGGAGGGTCTTGAAGAGCAAGGAAGGTCTTGAAGAACAAGGAGGGTCTTGAAGAACAAGGAGGGTCTTGAAAAACAAGGAGGGTCTTGAAGAACAAGAAGGTTCTTGAAGAACAAGGAGGTTCTTGAAGAACAAGGAGGTTCTTGAAGAACAAGGTTCTTGAAGAACAAGGAGGGTCTTGAAGAACAAGGAGGGTCTTGAAGAACAAGAAGGTTCTTTAAGAACAAGGAGGGTCTTGAAGAACAAGGAGGGTCTTGAAGAACAAGAAGGTTCTTGAAGAACAAGGAGGGTCTTGAAGAACAAGGAGGGTATTGAAGAACAAGGAGGGTCTTGAAGAACAAGAAGGTTCTTGAAGAACAAGAAGGTTCTTGAAGAACAAGGAGGGTCTTGAAGAACAAGGAGGGTCTTGAAGAACAAGGAGGTTCTTGAAGAACAAGGAGGGTCTTGAAGAACAAGGAGGTTCTTGAAGAACAAGGAGGGTCTTGAAGAACAAGGAGGGTCTTGAAGAGCAAGGAGGGTCTTGAAGAACAAGGAGGTTCTTGAAGAACAAGAAGGTTCTTGAAGGACAAGGAGGGTCTTGAAGAACAAGAAGGTTCTTGAAGAGCAAGGAGGGTCTTGAAGAGCAAGGAGGGTCTTGAAGAACAAGGAGGGTCTTGAAGAACAAGGAGGGTCTTGAAGAACAAGGAGGGTCTTGAAGAATAAGGAGGGTATTGAAGAACAAGGAGGTTCTTGAAGAACAAGGAGGGTCTTGAAGAACAAGGAGGGTCTTGAAGAACAAAAAGGTTCTTGAAGAACAAGGAGGGTCTTGAAGAACAAGGAGATTCTTGAAGAACAAGGAGGGTCTTGAAGAACAAGGAGGTTCTTGAAGAACAAGGAGGGTCTTGAAGAACAAGGAGGGTCTTGAAGAGCAAGGAGGGTCTTGAAGAACAAGGAGGTTCTTGAAGAACAAGAAGGTTCTTGAAGGACAAGGAGGGTCTTGAAGAACAAGAAGGTTCTTGAAGAGCAAGGAGGGTCTTGAAGAGCAAGGAGGGTCTTGAAGAACAAGGAGGTTCTTGAAGAACAAGAAGGTTCTTGAAGAACAAGGAGGGTCTTAAAGAACAAGGAGGGTCTTGAAGAACAAGGAGGGTCTTGAAGAACAAGGAGGGTCTTGAAGAGCAAGGAAGGTCTTGAAGAACAAGGAGGGTCTTGAAGAACAAGGAGGGTCTTGAAAAACAAGGAGGGTCTTGAAGAACAAGAAGGTTCTTGAAGAACAAGGAGGTTCTTGAAGAACAAGGAGGTTCTTGAAGAACAAGGTTCTTGAAGAACAAGGAGGGTCTTGAAGAACAAGGAGGGTCTTGAAGAACAAGAAGGTTCTTTAAGAACAAGGAGGGTCTTGAAGAACAAGGAGGGTCTTGAAGAACAAGAAGGTTCTTGAAGAACAAGGAGGGTCTTGAAGAACAAGGAGGGTATTGAAGAACAAGGAGGGTCTTGAAGAACAAGAAGGTTCTTGAAGAACAAGAAGGTTCTTGAAGAACAAGGAGGGTCTTGAAGAACAAGGAGGGTCTTGAAGAACAAGGAGGTTCTTGAAGAACAAGGAGGGTCTTGAAGAACAAGGAGGGTCTTGAAGAACAAGGAGGTTCTTGAAGAACAAGGAGGGTCTTGAAAAACAAGGAGGGTCTTGAAGAACAAGAAGGTTCTTGAAGAACAAGGAGGTTCTTGAAGAACAAGGAGGTTCTTGAAGAACAAGGTTCTTGAAGAACAAGGAGGGTCTTGAAGAACAAGGAGGGTCTTGAAGAACAAGAAGGTTCTTTAAGAACAAGGAGGGTCTTGAAGAACAAGGAGGGTCTTGAAGAACAAGAAGGTTCTTGAAGAACAAGGAGGGTCTTGAAGAACAAGGAGGGTATTGAAGAACAAGGAGGGTCTTGAAGAACAAGAAGGTTCTTGAAGAACAAGAAGGTTCTTGAAGAACAAGGAGGGTCTTGAAGAACAAGGAGGGTCTTGAAGAACAAGGAGGTTCTTGAAGAACAAGGAGGGTCTTGAAGAACAAGGAGGGTCTTGAAGAACAAGGAGGTTCTTGAAGAACAAGGAGGGTCTTGAAGAACAAGGAGGTTCTTGAAGAACAAGGAGGGTCTTGAAGAACAAGGAGGGTCTTGAAGAACAAGGAGGGTTTTGAAGAACAAGGAGGTTCTTGAAGAACAAGGAGGTTCTTGAAGAACAAGAAGGTTCTTGAAGAACAAGGAGGGTCTTGAAGAACAAGGAGGTTCTTGAAGAGCAAGGAGGGTCTTGAAGAACCAGGAGGGTCTTGAAGAACAAGGAGGGTCTTGAAGAATAAGGAGGTTCTTGAAGAACAAGGAGGGTCTTTTAGAACAAGGAGGATCTTGAAGAACAAGGAGGGTCTTTAAGAACAAGGAGGGTCTTTAAGAACAAGGAGGGTCTTTAAGAACAAGGAGGGTCTTTAAGAACAAGGAGGGTCTTGAAGAACAAGGAGGTTCTTGGAGAACAAGGAGGTTCTTGGAGAACAAGGAGGTTCTTGGAGAACAAGGAGGTTCTTGGAGAACAAGGAGGGTCTTGAAGAACAAGGAGGGTCTTGAACAAGGAAGTTCTTGAAGAAGGTTCTTATCTGTACAATCCTGCACAGATAAGAACCTTCAGAGAGAGACCCCTAACTAGAACCTACTTAGAGAAGAACTCTCAGACGGAGTCCAGCTCAGTGAATGACCTTCACAGTGAGTCCAACGCAGTGAAGGACCTTCACAGTGAGTCCAACGCAGTGAAGGACCTTCACAGTGAGTCCAACGCAGTGAAGGACCTTCACAGTGAGTCCAACGCAGTGAAGGACCTTCACAGTGAGTCCAACGCAGTGAAGGACCTTGACAGTGAGTCCAGCTCAGTGAAGGCCCTTCACAATGAGTCCAGCTCAGTGAAGGCCCTTCACAATGAGTCCAACGCAGTGAAGGACCTTCACAGTGAGTCCAACGCAGTGAAGGACCTTCACAGTGAGTCCAACGCAGTGAAGGACCTTCACAGTGAGTCCAACGCAGTGAATGACCTTCACAGTGAGTCCAACGCAGTGAAGGACCTTCACAGTGAGTCCAACGCAGTGAAGGACCTTCACAGTGAGTCCAGCTCAGTGGTCGGACTTAATTAATACAGTAATCCACATGCATATTGCAAGGTTGCAGTATTTAAGTCTCGTCAGAAGTATATTGCAATAAATCTGGTTCACTTTCAGCTACACCTACGACTCATACAATGTGTATAAGCACGAAGAAGTATATCGAGATATGTATATAACGTGTATAAGTGTATTTTTCGATATATCTGCTGACGAGCGAAACGAAGAGTATAAATAGTGTATCGATATATGTATATAACGTGTATAAGTGAATTTTTCGATATATCTGCTGACGAGCGAAACGAAGAGTATAAATTACAGAAGCTTTTATTGGAGTCAATGTTTCGATCTGTGTGATGCTGTATCAAAGTTTGATACAGCTCTCCACAGAGCGAAACATCGCTCTAAAAAAAAGTTTTTGTTGCAGTTTGTGTTTTGGGTTGTGTTTTTTCACTGCTGTAGTACCGGGTCACTGCTGAAGTACCTGGTCACACTTGTAGTACCTGGTCACTGCTGTAGTACCTGGTCACTGCTGTAGTAACTGGTCACTTCTGTAGCATCTGGTCACTGCTGTAGTACCTGGTCACTGCTGTAGTACCTGGTCACTGCTGCAGTACATGGTCACTGCTGTAGTAACTGGTCACTGCTGTAGTATCTGGTCACTGCTGTAGTACCTGGTCACTGCTGTAGTACCTGGTCACTGCTGTAGTAACTGGCCACTGCTGTAGTATCTGGTCACTGCTGTAGTACCTGGTCACTGCTGCAGTACCTGGTCACTGCTGTAGTAACTGGTCACTGCTGTAGTATCTGGTCACTGCTGTAGTACCTGGTCACTGCTGTAGTACCTGGTCACTGCTGTAGTAACTGGTCACTGCTGTAGTATCTGGTCACTGCTGTAGTACCTGGTCACTGCTGTAGTACCTGGTCACTGCTGTAGTAACTGGTCACTGCTGTAGTATCTGGTCACTGCTGTAGTACCTAGTCACTGCTGTAGTACCTGGTCACTGCTGTAGTAACTGGTCACTGCTGTAGTATCTGGTCACTGCTGTAGTATCTGGTCACTGCTGTAGTACTTGATCACAGCTGTAGTACCTGGTCACAGCTGCTCGGTGTATCATTATCTGTCAACCACTCAGGTGCAGGAATGATGTTTCTCTGAGTGTCACCACTCACAACACTGAGTGTCACCACTTACAACACTGAGTGTCACCACTCACAACACTGAGTGTCACCACTTACAACATTGAGTGTCACCACTCACAACACTGAGTGTCACCACTCACAACACTGAGTGTCACCACTCACAACACTGAGTGTCACCACTCACAACACTGAGTGTCACCACTCACAACACTGAGTGTCACCACTCACAACATTGAGTGTCACCACTTACAACACTGAGTGTCACCACTCACAACACTGAGTGTCACCACTCACAACACTGAGTGTCACCACTCACAACACTGAGTGTCACCACTCACAACACTGAGTGTCACCACTTACAACACTGAGTGTCACCACTCACAACACTGAGTGTCACCACTTACAACACTGAGTGTCACCACTCACAACATTGAGTGTCACCACTCACAACACTGAGTGTCACCACTCACAACACTGAGTGTCACCACTTACAACACTGAGTGTCACCACTCACAACACTGAGTGTCACCACTTACAACACTGAGTGTCACCACTCACAACATTGAGTGTCACCACTCACAACACTGAGTGTCACCACTCACAACACTGAGTGTCACCACTCACAACACTGAGTGTCACACTCACAACGCTGAGTGTCACCACTTACAACACTGAGTGTCACCACTCACAACACTGAGTGTCACCACTCACAACACTGAGTGTCACCACTCACAACACTGAGTGTCACCACTCACAACACTGAGTGTCACCACTCACAACACTGAATGTCACCACTCACAACACTGAGTGTCACCACTCACAACACTGTCACCACTCACAACACTGAGTGTCACCACTTACAACATTGAGTGTCACCACTCACAACACTGAGTGTCACCACTTACAACATTGAGTGTAACCACTTACAACACTGAGTGTCACCACTCACAACACTGAGTGTCACCACTCACAACACTGAGTGTCACCACTCACAACACTGAATGTCACCACTCACAACACTGAGTGTCACCACTTACAACACTGAGTGTCACCACTCACAACACTGTCACCACTCACAACACTGAGTGTCACAACTCACAACACTGAGTGTCACCACTCACAACACTGAGTGTCACCACTCACAACACTGAGTGTCACCACTCACAACACTGAGTGTCACCACTCACAACACTGAGTGCCACCACTCACAACACTGTCACCACTCACAACACTGAGTGTCACCACTCACAACACTGAGTGTCACCACTTAGAACATTGAGTGTCACCACTCACAACACTGAGTGTCACAACTCACAACACTGAGTGTCACCACTCACAACACTGAGTGTCACCACTCACAACACTGAGTGTCACCACTCACAACACTGAGTGTCACCACTTACAACACTGAGTGTCACAACTCACAACACTGAGTGTCACCACTCACAACACTGAGTGTCACCACTCACAACACTGAGTGTCACCACTTACAACACTGAGTGTCACCACTTACAACACTGAGTGTCACCACTCACAACACTGAGTGTCACCACTCACAACACTGAGTGTCACCACTCACAACACTGAGTGTCACCACTTACAACACTGAGTGTCAGCACTCACAACACTGAGTGTCACCACTCACAACACTGAGTGTCACCACTCATAACACTGAGTGTCAGCACTCACAACACTGAGTGTCACACTCACAACACTGAGTGTAACCACTCACAACACTGAGTGTCACCACTCACAACACTGAGTGTCACCACTCACAACACTGAGTATCACCACTCACAACACTGAGTGTCACCACTCACAACACTGAGTGTCACCACTCACAACACTGAGTATCACCACTCAACACTGAGTGTCACCACTCACAACACTGAGTGTCACCACTCACAACACTGAGTGTCACTACTCACAACATTGAGTGTCACCACTCACAACACTGAGTATCACCAATCACAACACTGAGTGTCACCACTCACAACACTGAGTGTCACCACTCACAACACTGAGTGTCACTACTCACAACATTGAGTGTCACCACTCACAACACTGAGTGTCACCACTCACAACACTGAGTGTCACCACTCACAACACTGAGTGTCACCACTCACAACACTGAGTGTCACTACTCACAACACTGAGTGTCACCACTCACAACACTGAGTGTCACCACTCACAACACTGAGTGTCACTACTCACAACACTGAGTGTCACCACTTACAACACTGAGTGTCACCACTCACAACACTGAGTGTCACTACTCACAACACTCAGTGTCACCACTCACAACACTGAGTGTCACCACTCACAACACTGAGTGTCACCACTCACAACACTGAGTGTCACCACTCACAACACTGAGTGTCACCACTTACAACACTGAGTGTCACCACTCACAACACTGAGTGTCACCACTTACAACACTGAGTGTCACCACTCACAACATTGAGTGTTACCACTCACAACACTGAGTGTCACCACTCACAACACTGAGTGTCACCACTTACAACACTGAGTGTCACCACTCACAACACTGAGTGTCACCACTTACAACACTGAGTGTCACCACTCACAACATTGAGTGTCACCACTCACAACACTGAGTGTCACCACTCACAACACTGAGTGTCACCACTCACAACACTGAGTGTCACACTCACAACGCTGAGTGTCACCACTTACAACACTGAGTGTCACCACTCACAACACTGAGTGTCACCACTCACAACACTGAGTGTCACCACTCACAACACTGAGTGTCACCACTCACAACACTGAGTGTCACCACTCACAACACTGAATGTCACCACTCACAACACTGAGTGTCACCACTCACAACACTGTCACCACTCACAACACTGAGTGTCACCACTTACAACATTGAGTGTCACCACTCACAACACTGAGTGTCACCACTTACAACATTGAGTGTAACCACTTACAACACTGAGTGTCACCACTCACAACACTGAGTGTCACCACTCACAACACTGAGTGTCACCACTCACAACACTGAATGTCACCACTCACAACACTGAGTGTCACCACTTACAACACTGAGTGTCACCACTCACAACACTGTCACCACTCACAACACTGAGTGTCACAACTCACAACACTGAGTGTCACCACTCACAACACTGAGTGTCACCACTCACAACACTGAGTGTCACCACTCACAACACTGAGTGTCACCACTCACAGCACTGAGTGCCACCACTCACAACACTGTCACCACTCACAACACTGAGTGTCACCACTCACAACACTGAGTGTCACCACTTACAACATTGAGTGTCACCACTCACAACACTGAGTGTCACAACTCACAACACTGAGTGTCGCCACTCACAACACTGAGTGTCACCACTCACAACACTGAGTGTCACCACTCACAACACTGAGTGTCACCACTCACAACACTGAGTGTCACCACTCACAACACTGAGTGTCACCACTTACAACACTGAGTGTCACAACTCACAACACTGAGTGTCACCACTCACAACACTGAGTGTCACCACTCACAACACTGAGTGTCACCACTTACAACACTGAGTGTCACCACTTACAACACTGAGTGTCACCACTCACAACACTGAGTGTCACCACTCACAACACTGAGTGTCACCACTCACAACACTGAGTGTCACCACTTACAACACTGAGTGTCAGCACTCACAACACTGAGTGTCACCACTCACAACACTGAGTGTCACCACTCATAACACTGAGTGTCACCACTCACAACACTGAGTGTCACACTCACAACACTGAGTGTAACCACTCACAACACTGAGTGTCACCACTCACAACACTGAGTGTCACCACTCACAACACTGAGTATCACCACTCACAACACTGAGTGTCACCACTCACAACACTGAGTGTCACCACTCACAACACTGAGTATCACCACTCAACACTGAGTGTCACCACTCACAACACTGAGTGTCACCACTCACAACACTGAGTGTCACTACTCACAACATTGAGTGTCACCACTCACAACACTGAGTATCACCAATCACAACACTGAGTGTCACCACTCACAACACTGAGTGTCACCACTCACAACACTGAGTGTCACTACTCACAACATTGAGTGTCACCACTCACAACACTGAGTGTCACCACTCACAACACTGAGTGTCACCACTCACAGCACTGAGTGTCACCACTCACAACACTGAGTGTCACTACTCACAACACTGAGTGTCACCACTCACAACACTGAGTGTCACCACTCACAACACTGAGTGTCACTACTCACAACACTGAGTGTCACCACTTACAACACTGAGTGTCACCACTCACAACACTGAGTGTCACTACTCACAACACTGAGTGTCACCACTCACAACACTGAGTGTCACCACTCACAACACTGAGTGTCACCACTCACAACACTGAGTGTCACCACTCACAACACTGAGTGTCACCACTCACAACACTGAGTGTCACTACTCACAACACTGAGTGTCACCACTCACAACACTGAGTGTCACCACTCACAACACTGAGTGTCACTACTCACAACACTCAGTGTCACCACTCACAACACTGAGTGTCACCACTCACAACACTGAGTGCCACCACTCACAACACTGAGTGTCACCACTCACAACACTGAGTGTCACTACTCACAACACTGAGTGTCACCACTCACAACACTGAGTGTCACCACTCACAACACTGAGTGTCACCACTCACAACACTGAGTGTCACTACTCACAACACTGAGTGTCACCACTCACAACACTGAGTGTCACCACTCACAACACTGAGTGTCACTACTCACAACACTCAGTGTCACCACTCACAACACTGAGTGTCACCACTCACAACACTGAGTGTCACCACTCACAACACTGAGTGTCACCACTCACAACACTGAGTGTCACTACTCACAACACTGAGTGTCACCACTCACAACACTGAGTGTCACCACTCACAACACTGAGTGTCACCACTCACAACACTGAGTGTCACTACTCACAACACTCAGTGTCACCACTCACAACACTGAGTGTCACCACTCACAACACTGAGTGTCACCACTCACAACACTGAGTGTCACCACTCACAACACTGAGTGTCACTACTCACAACACTCAGTGTCACCACTCACAACACTGAGTGTCACCACTCACAACACTGAGCTAATGAAGCTGTTTGAATCTTCTCTCGTTCACCTCCCACTGCAAATCACTTAATTTAAACAAACATCTCTAAACACAGCGAGTGTTGTTGTTGTATGTGTGTGTGTGTGTGTGTGTGTGTGTGTGTGTGTGTGTGTGTGTGTGTGTGTGTGTGTGTGTGTGTGTGTGTGTGTGTGTGTGTGTGGACTAAGATAAATATTATTGTATATGAGTAAAAGAGCGAAGAGTGAAAATGGCAGGCATTAGAGGGGTACAGGCTGCCATAATTATATTTATATTTCTTCTTCAATTCCATGAAGAAAGAAATCAGTCACGGGGGCTGGAAAAGGTGAATGGAGTAACAGCGCCCTGGACAGTAAAAGCCCAACAGTTGCCATCCTACCAGAAAAGTAAATATCACTATCGCTGCAAGGTATGGCAACACCGCATACCCAAACAAAAACAGTGGCACACAGCTCTTATTGTAGCGCTCTTAAGTGGTGATATCCAAATTAATCCAGGACCTCAAACTATTGTGCAGAGGCAAAACAGACAGATAAATGACGGCGATAATGACGGTCTAGTAGCTAGGAAAGATAACCTTAACTCCATATGTAATGCATACATAGGTCAATGTGAGACAATACAGCCATTATTATCTCAAACACTACCAAACAGGTGCATACACTGTACTAAAGTACGCATGAAAAACAGAAAAGGCACCTTATGTAAAATGTGTAAGGGGTGGGTGCATGATGGATGTATGTACAATTATAGCAACGGTGCCAGAATTCATTTGTGTGTAACAAATGCACTTTGGCACAGTTACCCTTTAGCAGTGATGACATTGATTTACCTAATTTTAATACAAATGACCCATTGCCATATATTGGTGATTATGATTGTTTTATGAAAACAGCCCTTCACTTTATTCATGTCAATGCAAGATCACTTCTTCCTAAATTGGCAGAGATTAGGATTCTAGCTAACAAAATTAGGGCGGCAGTTATAACCATCTCTGAATCTTGGTTGGATGATACGGTGACTGACGACGAGGTCAAAATAGATGGTTACAATATAAAACGCTTAGATAGGAACAGAAAGGGCGGTGGAGTATGTGCCTACATTAGAAATGACTTAGCTTACAACCCAAGACCTGATTTAAATAACAATAAACTGGAGATTCTATGGTTTGAAGTGCTGCTTCCTAAGACCAAACCCATCTTAGTAGGAACTAGTTACCGCCCTCCTACCCAGGACCAATTCTTAGAAGACTTTTCCAGAGTCTTGTCCGGAGTTGAAAACAATTGCGAGACAATAATACTGGGCGACTTCAATATCTGTTTTCAGCAGCAAAATAACGGGCTATGCAAAAGGTATAAGCAAATTCTAGGATTAAATAGTTACACTCAACTAATTAATACACCAACCCGGATCACACAGTTCTCAGCCACCCTAATTGACCACATACTTTGTAACCGCGCTGAGAACATTAGTCAGTCAGGCGTCATTACCACAGGTCTTAGTGATCATTTCATCATTTACTGCACCAGGAAAATCACTAGGGATAGGATAGGCCTACACAGGACAATAAAAATGAGGTCAACTAGAAACTACAGTAAAGAAACACTGGTAAATAGGCTACACAATTGTGACTGGACAGAGATAACAAGTTGCACGGACGTAAACGATGCCTGGGAAAAAATCAAAACAATGTTCACTACCATTCTTAATAATATTGCACCAGTTAAAGAGGTTAGGATTAAACGAAGAACTGAACCCTGGATGACTACTGAGATATTAGATAATATGAAATTCAGAGACCAGCTGCTAAAACGATTTAAATCAAACAGACAGGATATTGCAGCACTAAATGAATTCCAAAGGGTGAGGAACAGAGTACAGAGACTTATAAAAGGAGCAAAGGCAAAGCACTACTGCTCAAAAATTGAAGAGTATAAGCATAACCCCAGAAAGCTCTGGCAACAACTAAAACAGTTGGGGTATAGCCATAAGCCAGTAGATAGGTCTAACATAGTACTCACTATCGATAATGAGGTATGCCACGAAACATCTAAGGTAACAGATTGCTTTAATTCCTACTACACATCTGTTGCATCAACACTAGTAAGTAAACTACCAGCTGCATCAAACACCTTTAACACAGACTCTGATAAGTTTCAAACATACTATACCAATAAAGTGGTAACCCCAAACAGTTGTCGACTAGTAAGTGTATCTCATGACTTTATTCAAAAAGAACTAAGCAGGTTAAACCCAACTAAGAGCACAGGCCCTGATAACATTCCGACTAAGTTCCTAAAAGATGGTGCTTCTGAACTGTCAATCCCTATTGCTCACATAATAAATCTATCAATCACCACTAATACCGTACCGGAGGGGTTCAAGGAGGCCAGAGTTACTTCTATCTTCAAGAAAAATAGTAGGTCTGATGTAAGCAACTATAGGCCTGTTAGTATACTCAGTATAATATCTAAAATTCTAGAGAGGGCGGTGTATTCTCAAGTAGTTAAGTACCTTAATGACAACAAGATTCTCCATAGCTATCAATCGGGCTTTAGAAGATCCTACTCAACCGACACCTCCCTTATTAATCTGATGGATTACCTGAGAACTGAAATGTCAAAGGGGAACCTCATAGGTATGGTAACCTTAGACCTGCAAAAGGCCTACGATACTGTCAACCACAATATATTATGTAATAAACTTCAAGCTATCGGTATAGGTTCTGTAGACTGGTTTAAGTCCTACCTTAGCAACAGGAGACAAATAGTCAAAATCAACAAAACAGAATCAGAACCCCTGCCGATAACATGTGGAGTTCCCCAAGGTAGTATTCTGGGTCCCTTATTATTCTTATGTTATGTCAATGATATGCCTATCAGTGTCAAGTGCAAATTCCTACTGTATGCAGATGACAGTGCTCTGTTAGTGTCAGGTAAAGACCCACAAGATATTGCTAATGTTTTAACACTGGAACTGGAGTCCTGCAGCAAATGGTTAGTAGACAACAAACTATCATTACACCTAGGGAAAACTGAAGCCATTCTCTTTGGCACGAAACATAAACTGAGAAGGGTAAATAATTTTAATGTTCAATGTAATGGGGAGCCCATCACTTTGGTTTCATCAGTAAAATATTTGGGAATCCCCTTTGACCCATGCATGTCAGGAGAGTTGATAGGGACGAGTGTAGTAAAGAAAGCGAATGCCAGACTGAAGTTCCTGTACAGACAAGCACAGTGTCTACCTACTGAGGCTCGCAGGACCCTATGTCTAGCTCTTATACAATGCCATATGGATTACGCTTGCTCTTCTTGGTACTCTGCCTTGACAAAAAAACTGAAACATAGACTGCAAATCACCCAGAACAAAATCGTAAGATTCATCCTGGGGCTGGGACCAAGAGAACATGTAGGCCAGGATGAATTACAGCAGTTGGATATGCTGAATGTTGAAGACAGAGTAAAACAACTGAAGATAAATCATGTTTATAAAATTGCTCACAAACAATGTCCAGAATATCTTGCTGTCAATTTTGTCAAGGTTGGGAACCAAAGCAATCATAGTACTAGGGGGAGAGAGCACAACTTTGTAGTATTCACAGTCAGTGGCCAGGCTTCAAACACCTTTTATTGTACAGCAATAAAGGAATTGAACAGACTACCCGCACATGTCAAAGCCAGTCATAGCATGAACCAGTTCAAGAAGAGTGCCAAAAGGTGTCTGATGAATGTAGCTACAGAAAGGGAGGGGAATGATTTTCTATTTTTTAGCTAACATACGTGTAAATTTTACCATATTCCTAGTAATGACCCTCGTATTGTAGATAGTCTTAATGACCCTCGTGTAGTAGATAGTCTTTTTAGTATGATAATAAGATGTTATCTTCATTGTAGAATAATAAGAAAATATTATAACCTTTATATTATAATAATAAGGTAAAAGGACCCCAATGGAAATAAGTCACTCTGACTTTTTTGGGTTATCCCAGGTTCTCTACACATATGCTGCTATGTATGATAATTCTATGTAACTGTATTTGTGTATACCTGAATAAACTTACTTACTTACTATAACAAAATATGCAGAAGAACCACTGTGAAAAACTGTGAATTTCCAAATATTTTGAGACAGTGTTGGGAGACAGATAGGGGATACAGGGAGGGGATACAGGGAGGGGATACAGGGAAGAGGACACAAATAGATGTGTGTGTGGGGGGGAGGAATAAAAGTGTGTGGGTGGTAATGGGTGGATATGGGTGGATATTGGCGCTAATGGGTAAATATGGGCGGATATACTCGAGTGTTAATAAGTGGCTGCTAGAATCCAACCCCCTCACAAAAACCTGGCAGTGCGTCAGCCATTATCAGATGGAGGGGTCTAGCCAACTAAATAACCCCACACGGGTTTATAACTTCGAGAGCAGTTCACGTCTCTCTCCCTGACGCCTGGAGAAGCAACCACTAGTTGAGACGTGAGGGCCTCCCATTCCATCACTCCAATGAGTCTAGACTTTAAAAGAGGCCTTTCGTTTATATTTGCCTTTCATCATCAGAACCAACAACGTGATGATCCTCTTACACGAATATTGACTTTTATATATACCGAGGCGCACAAGACGACTCTGAGTACACTAAGAGATGAGTCAGAGGATGAGTAAGTGAATGAGAGTCCCTGGCTCTTGACTGTTTGATTTTTTACACCTGATTAGTGGATGAGTAATTTATAGATGAATGAAAAAGAGGATTTGGTGAGAATTTAACAGTACAGGTGTGGTTGAGTACATGTGATAGATGCTGAGTACCTCTTGTAGGTGTAGTTGAGTACATGTTGTAGATGCTGAGTACCTCTTGTAGGTGTAGTTGAGTACATGTTTGTGTATATTTCGCCTGCTCTCGCGAATTCCTTGCATTGTTCAAATCTCTAGTAAGGCTGATGCATGCAGGGAATGAGATGAAAAGCTGTAAGCCTTCTCCCTGAAAGCTGGCTGCCTTGGATCAAACGTGTAGCTCATGCTACACGCCAAGGTATTGGTCCAGTGTGGGTAGATTGGTAAAGCACTGCGTACCTTGTCCTAAGGTTCGTAGGTTCGAGTCTCCTTCAGCCAGAGATCAGTGTTTGTGTATATTTCGCATGCTCTCGCGAATTCCTTGCATATATATATATATATATATATATATATATATATATATATATATATATATATATATAATAGTGAATTTCATATATAGTGCCTTGATAATGTGATAAGTCACGAAAGCGCTTGGAATGTCACTGTTCTTTCACAATGGTTGTTTTGCATATTCTGATATCATCTGTTTACTGTGATCTTTTTGGAAGAATGCTTTAATATCTCCCTTCCTTCACTCTCTTCCCTCCATTTTCTCCTTCCACCCATCCTTCTCTCCTTTTCCATTCCTTCCCTCCACTCCGTCCTTCATCTCTTCCTTCCTACCTTCCCTTCTTTCTCTTCTTTCCATCCCTTCCTTTCTTTCTTCCATCCCTCCACCTTCACTTCATCTTTTTCCTACAACTTCAATCCATATTATTATTATTATTATTATTATTATTATTATTATTATTATTATTATTATTATTATTATTATTATTATTATTATTATTATTATTATTATTATTATTATTGTTATTATCATTATTATTATTATTATTATTATTATTATTATTATTATTATTATTATTATTATTATTATTATTATTATTATTATTATTATTATATTTTTCCATGATGTCTGGACTCAAACATGTGGAGGGTGAGTATGGCACACAGGCGACAGTGCCAGGGAAGGCACCATGGGGTCACTGCTCTATATCTGCTGTGCTCTGTAAAGCTCTCTTAACACCAAGGTTTAAGAGCCACTGTTCTTAGAATTATGAATATGAAGAACCATAATTATTGTGTGTGTGTGTGTGTGTGTGTGTGTGTGTGTGTGTGTGTGTAATGAGATGTATATTGCGATTTTCATTTTTGTTTAAATTTAAATCAGGAGTCTATTTCCCTCATAATCCAGTCAGTTTACAGTATGATCCATAAAGCAGTCACATATGACTGGGTCATATATGACTGGGTCATATAGCAGCAATGTCAGGTCATGGGAGGTCAGAGAGGGAACATATGAACGTATGTGTAGGTACCTCGGACATTGATGATAGGCTCAGAATGGGGAGATGGAGTTGAATTCTGAGAGACCGAGGCATGATAGTCGGCTTGGTGTACCGTTCTTTTGTAGTATCATTCTTGAGTTAACATCCCAGTATTGCGATTTCGTGAGTCATCATGGCGGCTTTGAGGGGACTTGAGCTAGAGTGCGTTATGGCCACGCTGGCTTGGAGATTTATCTGCAAAAAACTTGCATTTGTAGTCACAGTGGTGGCCCATGCTAACCTCCCTATGGCGTATAGAAATATAGCTAGTTGGATGCATCTTACCGTAGCCAGTTGGCCCAGTGGTTTACGCACTGGCCTGGACTTTTAAGACTCACTTTCCACAAGTTCTAACCCCATCCATTCCATGATTTATTTGCAATCGTGTTATTACCATTTCTTGAGTCATTAATCAATGAGCCGCCATTAAATAATTATGACCTGTGTCAGGGGACGCTTGTTTCCCGACGGACAAAACACTACCACCACCTACATGGCCTACATGACGTACACACCAGAGCACATTAATCACATACTGTAAAGATTATTGGAAGTCCTCTGGTGACTTCATGATTACTCAGCTTCATGGAAAATTATAATTAATTGCTTATTCAGCTGCTGCTGCTCTCTGAATGATGTGATTAATCTGACTTTCCGTGTACAGGGAAGACTCGGCTATTTTGAGATTCTAAAGTTACTCTCTGAGTCCACTGTCTCAGGAATCAGGAGGGAATGAACCCACATGCTTCGGGATCACTGAGATGTATGTCTTTATGAGGTCTGGTCACGGACCGGGCCGCAGGGGCGTTGACCCCCGAAACCCTCTCCAGGTATACTCCAGGTATATACACTGAGATTTTAATCCCTATTTTAGGCATTAAAGTATTCTTGACTGGTGGTGTACAGGTGACATAAAGCTTTATTGACCGTGGTGTGTACTTGATACACTGTAAACCCCTATAGACTTTAGACGTGTGTGTATATACACTTAGAAAAGTGTATCTGGAAGATACTCTTCTCTAAGTGTATATACACGCACGTCTAAAGTCTATAGAAATTTACAGTGTGTCCACACCTTCAGGTGTCTATCGTTCAGTCTATATACACCAAGACGTGTTTTCCGGTAGTGTACACAGAGCTAGAGACACTGACGGTATATTTATCTTAATACACTGACAGGTGTCATCTCTTATTCTCTTAGTATGTACACACTAAGAGGTTAATATAGGTCACTGCGGCTTGTATGCTGTCTACAACAGTCAGGTAACATCGTGTTGTGTTTATATCAAAGGTTTGTGTCAGTGAAAGCGATAATGACATAGATGTTATGTAGCACCAGAGAGTTACCAGGTAGCACCAGTGAGTTACCAGGTAGCACCAGTGAGTTACCAGGTAGCACCAGTGAGTTACCAGGTAGCACCAGTGAGTTACCAGGTAGCACCAGTGAGCTACCAGGTAGCACCAGTGATTTACCAGGTAGCACCAGTGAGCTACCAGGTAGCACCAGTGAGTTACCAGGTAGCACCAGTGAGTTACCAGGTAGCACCAGTGAGTTACCAGGTAGCACCAGCGAGTTACCAGGTAGCACAAGTAAGTTACCAGGTAGCACCAGTGAGTTACCAGGTAGCACCAGTGAGTTACCAGGTAACACCAGTGAGTTACCAGGTAGCACCAGTGAGTTACAAGGTAGCACAAGTAAGTTACCAGGTAGCACCAGTGATTTACCAGGTAGCACCAATGAGCTACCAGGTAGCACCAGAGAGTTACCAGGTAGCACAAGTTAGTTACCAGGTAGCACCAGTGAGTTACCAGGTAGCACCAGTGAGTTACCAGGTAACACCAGTGAGTTACCAGGTAACACCAGTGAGGTACCAGGTAGCACCAGTGAGTTACCAGGTAGCACAAGTAAGTTACCAGGTAGCACAAGTAAGTTACCAGGTAGCACCAGTGAGTTACCAGGTAGCACCAGTGAGTTACCAGGTAACACCAGTGAGTTACCAGGTAGCACCAGTGAGTTACAAGGTAGCACCAGTGAGTTACCAGGTAACACCAGTGAGTTACCAGGTAGCACCAGTGAGTTACAAGGTAGCACAAGTAAGTTACCAGGTAGCACCAGTGATTTACCAGGTAGCACCAGTGAGCTACCAGGTAGCACCAGTGAGTTACCAGGTAGCACAAGTTAGTTACCAGGTAGCACCAGTGAGTTACCAGGTAGCACCAGTGAGTTACCAGGTAACACCAGTGAGTTACCAGGTAGCACCAGTGAGTTACCAGGTAGCACCAGTGAGTTACCAGGTAACACCAGTGAGTTACCAGGTAGCACCAGTGAGTTACAAGGTAGCACCAGTGAGTTACCAGGTAACACCAGTGAGTTACCAGGTAGCACCAGTGAGTTACAAGGTAGCACAAGTAAGTTACCAGGTAGCACCAGTGATTTACCAGGTAGCACCAGTGAGCTACCAGGTAGCACCAGTGAGTTACCAGGTAGCACAAGTTAGTTACCAGGTAGCACCAGTGAGTTACCAGGTAGCACCAGTGAGTTACCAGGTAACACCAGTGAGTTACCAGGTAGCACCAGTGAGTTACCAGGTAGCACCAGTGAGTTACCAGGTAACACCAGTGAGTTACCAGGTAGCACCAGTGAGTTACAAGGTAGCACAAGTAAGTTACCAGGTAGCACCAGTGATTTACCAGGTAGCACCAGTGAGCTACCAGGTAGCACCAGTGAGTTACCAGGTAGCACAAGTTAGTTACCAGGTAGCACCAGTGAGTTACCAGGTAGCACCAGTGAGTTACCAGGTAACACCAGTGAGTTATCAGGTAGCACCAGTGAGTTACCAGGTAGCACCAGTGAGTTACCAGATAGCTCCAGTGAGTTACCAGGTAGCACCAGTAAGTTACCAGGTAGCACCAGTGAGTTACCAGGTAGCACCAGTGAGCTACCAGGTAGCACCAGTGAGTTACCAGGTAGCACCAGTGAGCTACCACGTAGCACCAGTAAGTTACCAGGTAGCACCAGTGAGTTACTAGGTAGCACCAGTGAGTTACCAGGTATCACAGTGAGTTATTAGGCAGCACCAGTGAGTTATTAGGCAGCACCAGTAAGTTACCAGGTAGCACCAGTGAGTTACCAGGTAGCACCAGTGAGTTACCAGGTAGCACCAGTGAGTTACCAGATAGCTCCTGTGAGTTACCATAAGACATCATAAAATATGGTCATCACCTCTAAGGCCACGAGAATAATTGGCTTATTGTAACAGCTATTTATTTAATCTTCAATAAAAACTGCCCACTACGTGAGGGTCACCTGTACATCACCACTCAAGAATACTTTATTACCCAAAAATAGGGATTAAGATAAACTCTCAGAGTATATATACTGAGAGACTTATACCTCGCGGTGTGAGCAACACTGCAATAAATCTGAGAGTGGATTAGATGGGTTCTCATAATTCACCTCTACCCAACTTAGTAATTACTCTCTTAAGAACGTTGTATTTGACACGTTTTTTACCTGGATATATTCACTGATGATGGAGGATTTTGTTAATTAAGTTTAGAAGGAGTGGAAAGGTAATTTGATTTATTATAAACCAGAGTTTTGGTTGAGTTAGACAGCAGTTGAAGAGTAGTGGTTCAGTTGATAATTGAAGGTGATGGTTGGTTGATGAGCATTCGGGTTGTAATCGTTGATCTAACACCTGCTGTTCCAGTTCATCTGTCAGTAAACAGATGCCAAGTTGATTATTCAGACACCTGGGAATGTTTCTTGAGAGACATCTCGCCCTGGTGGGCGAGACGTCTCTCAGCTTGGCATCTGTTTACTGACAGGTGAAATGAAGAAGCAGGTGTCAGAGCACTTTCCCCATTCGTCTCGCCCCACCCAAGATTGAACCCGGGTGCTATTGATTGCAACCCGAGTGCTCATCAACTGACCATCACCTTCAATTATCAACTGAACCACTACTCTTCAATTGCTGTCTAACTCAACCAAGACTCTGGTTTATAATAAATCAAATACACCTTACCACCCCTTCTAAACTTAATTAACATCATCCTGCATCATCAGTGAGTATATCCAGGTTAAAAAAACGCGTCAAATACAACGTTCTTAAGAGAGTAATTACTGAGTTGGGTAGAAGGTAATTATGGGACCCATCTAATCCACTCTCAGTAGATTTATTGCAGTGTTGCTCACACCGTGAGGTATGAGTCCCTCAGTGTATATACACCGAGAGTTTATTTTAATCCTTATTTTAGGTAATAAAGTATTCTTGAGTGGTGATGTGCAGGTGACGCAGCCTTAATGACCCTCGTGTAGTATATAGTTCTTAACGAAGATTATGTAATGGTTGCTATTAAAGCCAATTATTCTCGTGGTATAAGAGGTGTTGACAATATTTTACGATGTCTTAGCTACCTGGTAGCTCAGTCTTGCTACCGTATAACTCAGTGGTGCTACCTGGTAGCTCAGTTGTTGGGAAGCTTACTGGTGCTACCTGGTAAGTCACTAGTGCTACCTGGTAGCTCAGTTGTGCTACCTGGAAGCTTACTGGTGCTACTTGGTAGCTCTCTGGTGCTACCTGGTAAGTCACTGGTGCTACTTGGTAAGTCACTGGTGCTACTTGGTAGCTCTCTGGTGCTACCTGGTACTCACTGGTGTTACCTGGTAGCTCAGTGCCTGCACTCTGTATAATAGCGTGGCTCACTGAACTGTCTCTCCCCTTCTGGTAAAACAGATATTGAGCGAATGATAGTGAATGTATTTCCTTTTTTTTTCGGGTCACCCTACCTCAGTGTGAGACGACCGGTGTGCTGAAAAATTATAAATTATATACATTAATACACATCGCATTGCTTTAATCCTTGTTCACAAAAAATAAATAGTTTTGAACATTAAAATGGTATAAAATACCAACGGATTGTTAGGTAAGACACATGTGCAATAGTTAGGTATCTTTATTTCGAAACGTTTCGCCTACACAGTAGGCTTCTTCAGTCGAGTACAGAAAAGTTGATAGAAGCAGAAGATACTTGAAGACGATGTAATCAGTCCATCACCCTTAAAGTTTTGAGGTGGTCAGTCCCTCAGTCTGGAGAAGAGCATTGTTCCAAAGTCTGAAACAATATTGTTTCAGACTTTGGAACAATGCTCTTCTCCAGACTGAGGGACTGACCACCTCAAAACTTTAAGGGTGATGGACTGATTACATCGTCTTCAAGTATCTTCTGCTTCTATCAACTTTTCTGTACTCGACTGAAGAAGCCTACTGTGTAGGCGAAACGTTTCGAAATAAAGGTACCTAACTATTGCATATGTGTCTTACCTAACATAAATAGTTTTCCTGGTGTTTGACTCTCAATTTTCCTGTTTTAAACTGGTAATAACAGTAAATGTCTTTGCGCTTCTGAAACTCTTATTAATATCCCTTAAAAGGTCTATGAATCGAAAGTTAGCCCATTGTATCCCTCGTGCTGTCGGTCTGTGAGTATCCTTCTCCATTACACACACACACACACACACACCTATTGAATGAAGCTACAGAAAGGTGATCCATAGAATAGACGAAGGGAAAATGGTAGGTGGCACATTGAGACATCTGTGGAGAGTAAGAACCAAGTCTATAGAGATAAAAAGAAGAATATACCAAAGTATAGCTGAGCCAACACTGTTACGGAGGTGTGAGACATGGGCTTTAAATGTTATAAGAGATGGTTAGAGGCAGCGGAGATGTTATGTTTGAGGGCAATATGTAGCGTGAATATTATGCAGAAAATTCTGGGTGTAAAAATTAGAAGACAGAATTGGATTACGAATGATATAATTCAGAGGACAGTGGAGGGGTTGTTGAGGTGGTTTGAACATTTAGAGAAGATGGTTATTTGTTGAAGAAGTTTGGTCCTACAATCGTTAAAGACAGCCATTACTAAGTACATCACAGAGCATCTGCGGAAGGGCGATTTAGTCCTGATCTCCTCAAGAAAGACCATCCCTAAACACACCTCACACTCTCTATGGATGGATGGACTAATCCTGGTCTCCTCAACACCTCATAGCGACACCCAGCAAAATCTCCATTGCAAATCAAATGACAGGTGACGTTGATTGCATCCTGACCAAACTAAGCGTCAGGCTGGTGTCAAAGCTTGTCCACTCAAGCACTCTGATTAATATCTGAATTTTGGAGATATTTGTAAGGTACAATAATTGCTTCAGGTTGGCAACCTCCCGTATTATCACTGGCTGGCACCTCCCCAGATTATCAGAGCTTGGCATCACCCCCAGAGTGCCACATTTTGGCACTATTCCTAGATTTCCTACCAGGCCAGTGAGCACACAGAGCTACTATGACCACCACATAGTAGAGGACGTACCTTTATTAAAACTATTCTTAATGGTCAATACTGTCGAGAGTTCTTCAAGTTTTTTACTCTATATTTCTGAATAACCATCTTGAAAGAGCAACACCTTCTTGGCTCCCGTTGCTTTCTTCTTCTTCTCCCTGTTTTTCTTCTTCTTCTTCTTCTTCTTCTTCTTCTTATTATTATTATTATTATTATTATTATTATTATTATTATTATTATTATTATTATTATTATTATTATTTTTATTATTATTATTATTATTATTATTATTATTATTATTATTATTATTATTATTATTATTATTATTATTATTATTATTTGCAAGTTCTAAACCCTTTTTATACTTGCCTATACACTGAGAGGTATATATCTTACTGTGTATGTTCGTCAAGGCAGAGGAGGAGGAGAAGAAGAAGAAGAAGAAGAAGAAGAAGAAGAAGAAGAAGAAGAAGAAGAAGAAGAAGAAGAAGAAGAAGAAGAAGAAGAAGAAGAAGAGGAGGAGGAGGAGGAGGCAGAGGAACATGATGTTGATAGTGTTTTATTCACCTTCACCACTAAGTTAAGTCAAACTCAACGTCTCACATTTTCAATCAGTAGTGTGTCGACGGGGCCATCAAACAGCCTCAATTATCCTCAGGATTACAGGCCGCCACCGGCAACTCTGTGATTGACAGCTTCTCTTAGACCAGTGAAGCGAAGAAGGCTTTCCTGGTATCGTATAGACGCCAGCGATACCCTTAAAGATCACCTCAAGAGAACTAATTCTTGAATCGACCCATTGACGAGAAGGTCGTCATGGGTTGAAGAACAGATCAGCGCACACGCCTGCTGAAAGACGCTGTTGAAGTGAAAGGCCACAGGCTTCTGTCCACACATGGGTTATATTCGTATGCATTAAGGACTGGATTCTCTGCCATAATGGCTGTGGTTTATAGACTGTTTTTTCAAGCACAAGACATGTTTGCCTTTCGATTGTTTTAAGGCTTTGGATAATTAGCCTCGTAGATGGTGTTGGTTGGACACTTTGGTGAACGTCTTGGTTGAACACTGAAGAACGTAGGGGTTGGACATTAATGAACGTAGTGGTTGAACATTAAAGAACGTGGTGGTTGAACATTAAAGAACGTAGTGGTTGAACATTAAAGAACGTGGTGGTTGAACATTAAAGAACGTAGTGGTTGAACATTAAAGAACGTAGTGGTTGAACATTAAAGAACGTGGTGGTTGAACATTAAAGAACGTGGTGGTTGAACATTAAAGAACGTGGTGGTTGGACATTAATGAACGTAGTGGTTGAACATTAAAGAACGTAGTGGTTGAACATTAAAGAACGTGGTGGTTGAACATTAAAGAACGTAGTGGTTGAACTTTAAAGAACGTGGTGGTTGAACATTAAAGAACGTAGTGGTTGAACATTAAAGAACGTAGTGGTTGAACATTAAAGAACGTGGTGGTTGAACATTAAAGAACGTAGTGGTTGAACATTAAAGAACGTAGTGGTTGAACATTAAAGAACGTGGTGGTTGAACATTAAAGAACGTAGTGGTTGAACATTAAAGAACGTGGTGGTTGAACATTAAAGAACGTGGTGGTTGAACATTAAAGAACGTGGTGGTTGAACATTAAAGAACGTGGTGGTTGAACATTAAAGAACGTAGTGGTTGAACATTAAAGAACGTGGTGGTTGAACATTAAAGAACATAGTGGTTGAACATTAAAGAACGTGGTGGTTGAACATTAAAGAACGTAGTGGTTGAACATTAAAGAACGTAGTGGTTGAACATTAAAGAACGTGGTGGTTGAACATTAAAGAACGTAGTGGTTGAACATTAAAGAACGTAGTGGTTGAACATTAAAGAACGTGGTGGTTGAACATTAAAGAACGTAGTGGTTGAACATTAAAGAACGTGGTGGTTGAACATTAAAGAACGTAGTGGTTGAACATTAAAGAACGTAGTGGTTGAACATTAAAGAACGTGGTGGTTGAACATTAAAGAACGTGGTGGTTGAACATTAAAGAACGTGGTGGTTGGACATTAATGAACGTAGTGGTTGAACATTAAAGAACGTAGTGGTTGAACATTAAAGAACGTGGTGGTTGAACATTAAAGAACGTAGTGGTTGAACTTTAAAGAACGTGGTGGTTGAACATTAAAGAACGTAGTGGTTGAACATTAAAGAACGTAGTGGTTGAACATTAAAGAACGTAGTGGTTGAACATTAAAGAACGTGGTGGTTGAACATTAAAGAACGTAGTGGTTGAACATTAAAGAACGTGGTGGTTGAACATTAAAGAACGTGGTGGTTGAACATTAAAGAACGTGGTGGTTGAACATTAAAGAAGGTGGTGGTTGAACATTAAAGAACGTAGTGGTTGAACATTAAAGAACGTGGTGGTTGAACATTAAAGAACATAGTGGTTGAACATTAAAGAACGTGGTGGTTGAACATTAAAGAACGTAGTGGTTGAACATTAAAAAACGTAGTGGTTGAACATTAAAGAACGTGGTGGTTGAACATTAAAGAACGTAGTGGTTGAACATTAAAGAACGTAGTGGTTGAACATTAAAGAACGTGGTGGTTGAACATTAAAGAACGTAGTGGTTGAACATTAAAGAACGTGGTGGTTGAACATTAAAGAACGTGGTGGTTGAACATTAAAGAACGTGGTGGTTGAACATTAAAGAACGTAGTGGTTGAACATTAAAGAACGTGGTGGTTGAACATTAAAGAACGTGGTGGTTGAACATTAAAGAGCGTGGTGGTTGAACATTAAAGAACGTGGTGGTTGAACATTAAAGAACGTGGTGGTTGAACATTAAAGAACGTGGTGGTTGAACATTAAAGAACGTGGTGGTTGAACATTAAAGAACGTGGTGGTTGAACATTAAAGAACGTGGTGGTTGAACATTAAAGAACGTAGTGGTTGAACATTAAAGAACGTGGTGGTTGAACATTAAAGAACGTGGTGGTTGAACATTAAAGAACGTAGTGGTTGAACATTAAAGAACGTGGTGGTTGAACATTAAAGAACGTGATGGTTGAACATTAAAGAACGTGGTGGTTGAACATTAAAGAATGTGGTGGTTGAACATTAAAGAACGTAGTGGTTGAACATTAAAGAACGTGGTGGTTGAACATTAAAGAACGTGGTGGTTGAACATTAAAGAACGTGGTGGTTGAACATTAAAGAACGTGGTGGTTGAACATTAAAGAACGTAGTGGTTGAACATTAAAGAACGTAGTGGTTGAACATTAAAGAACGTAGTGGTTGAACATTAAAGAACGTGGTGGTTGAACATTAAAGAACGTAGTGGTTGAACATTAAAGAACGTGGTGGATGAACATTAAAGAACGTAGTGGTTGAACATTAAAGAACGTGGTGGTTGGACATTAATGAACGTAGTGGTTGAAAATTAAAGAACGTAGTGGTTGAACATTAAAGAACGTGGTGGTTGAACATTAAAGAACGTGGTGGTTGAACATTAAAGAACGTGGTGGTTGAACATTAAAGAACGTGGTGGTTGAACATTAAAGAACGTGGTGGTTGAACATTAAAGAACGTGGTGGTTGAACATTAAAGAACGTAGTGGTTGAACATTAAAGAACGTGGTGGTTGAACATTAAAGAACGTAGTGGTTGAACATTAAAGAACGTAGTGGTTGAACATTAAAGAACGTGGTGGTTGAACATTAAAGAACGTAGTGGTTGAACATTAAAGAACGTGGTGGATGAACATTAAAGAACGTAGTGGTTGAACATTAAAGAACGTGGTGGTTGGACATTAATGAACGTAGTGGTTGAAAATTAAAGAACATAGTGGTTGAACATTAAAGAACGTGGTGGTTGAACATTAAAGAACGTAGTGGTTGAACATTAAAGAACGTGGTGGTTGAACATTAAAGAACGTGGTGGTTGAACATTAAAGAACGTGGTGGTTGAACATTAAAGAACGTGGTGGTTGAACATTAAAGAACGTGGTGGTTGAACATTAAAGAACGTAGTGGTTGAACATTAAAGAACGTAGTGGTTGAACATTAAAGAACGTGGTGGTTGAACATTAAAGAACGTGGTGGTTGAACATTAAAGAACGTAGTGGTTGAACATTAAAGAACGTGGTGGTTGAACATTAAAGAACGTGGTGGTTGAACATTAAAGAACGTGGTGGTTGAACATTAAAGAACGTGGTGGTTGAACATTAAAGAACGTAGTGGTTGAACATTAAAGAACGTGGTGGTTGAACATTAAAGAACGTAGTGGTTGAACATTAAAGAACGTGGTGGTTGAACATTAAAAAACGTGGTGGTTGAACATTAAAGAACGTGGTGGTTGAACATTAAAGAACGTAGTGGTTGAACATTAAAGAACGTGGTGGTTGAACATTAAAGAACGTGGTGGTTGAACATTAAAGAATGTAGTGGTTGAACATTAAAGAACGTGGTGGTTGAACATTAAAGAACGTGATGGTTGAACATTAAAGAACGTGGTGGTTGAACATTAAAGAATGTGGTGGTTGAACATTAAAGAACGTAGTGGTTGAACATTAAAGAACGTGGTGGTTGAACATTAAAGAACGTGGTGGTTGAACATTAAAGAACGTGGTGGTTGAACATTAAAGAACGTGGTGGTTGAACATTAAAGAACGTAGTGGTTGAACATTAAAGAACGTAGTGGTTGAACATTAAAGAACGTAGTGGTTGAACATTAAAGAACGTGGTGGTTGAACATTAAAGAACGTAGTGGTTGAACATTAAAGAACGTGGTGGTTGAACATTAAAGAACGTAGTGGTTGAACATTAAAGAACGTAGTGGTTGAACATTAAAGAACGTGGTGGTTGAACATTAAAGAACGTGGTGGTTGAACATTAAAGAACGTGGTGGTTGAACATTAAAGAACGTGGTGGTTGAACATTAAAGAACGTAGTGGTTGAACATTAAAGAACGTAGTGGTTGAACATTAAAGAACGTAGTGGTTGAACATTAAAGAACGTGGTGGTTGAACATTAAAGAACGTAGTGGTTGAACATTAAAGAACGTGGTGGTTGAACATTAAAGAACGTGGTGATTGAACATTAAAGAACGTAGTGGTTGAACATTAAAGAACGTAGTGGTTGAACATTAAAGAACGTGGTGGTTGAACATTAAAGAACGTGGTGGTTGAACATTAAAGAACGTGGTGGTTGAACATTAAAGAACGTGGTGGTTGAACATTAAAGAACGTGGTGGTTGAACATTAAATAACGTGGTGGTTGAACATTAAAGAACGTGGTGGTTGAACATTAAAGAACGTAGTGGTTGAACATTAAAGAACGTGGTGGTTGAACATTAAATAACGTGGTGGTTGAACATTAAAGAACGTGGTGGTTGAACATTAAATAACGTGGTGGTTGAACATTAAAGAACGTGGTGGTTGAACATTAAATAACGTGGTGGTTGAACATTAAAGAACGTGGTGGTTGAACATTAAAGAACGTAGTGGTTGAACATTAAAGAACGTGGTGGTTGAACATTAAAGAACGTGGTGGTTGAACATTAAAGAACGTAGTGGTTGAACATTAAAAAACGCAGTAGTTGAACATTAAAGAACGTAGTGGTTGAACATTAAAAAACGCAGTGGTTGAACATTAAAGAACGTAGTGGTTGAACATTAAAAAACGCAGTGGTTGAACACAGATGAGAGTGTCTGGGGGTGAGAAGACAAGCAATACAAGGGTACGAATAATGATAATAATAATAATAATAATAATAATAATAATAATAATAATAATAATAATAATAATAATAATAATAATAATAATAATAATAATAATAATAATAATAATAATAATAATAATAATAATAATAATAATAATAATAATAATAATAATAATAATAATAATAATAATAATGATAACAGTTCATCAAGAACACTGTAATAAGAGAACTCGCCTCTATAAAACTCTCCTACAAACCATAATAAACAATTATTGTTAATCAATAAATTAACGCGAAATAGATTAGTAGAAAAACGTTTGATGTCTAATATTAAATTAGAAATTGATGATCAGATTACATGGTAGAACAGTAATCAGAATATCTATCTATCTATCTATCTATCTATCTATCTATATATATATATATATATATATATATATATATATATATATATATATATATATATATATATATATATATATATATATATATATATATATATATATATATATATATATATATATATATATATATATATATATATATATATATATACAGAACTCCTTGAAGAGACCTAAGACGGATCATTCAGTACTCCCAAGAGGCCTAGGAGCTTTAGCACAACACACTGATGGTAGGAGTGTAAGAGGATATATGCTTGGTTCAGGTTCGGTGTTGGATTCCCTATAGCAATAACAAAAGGGTGTTTTTGTCCCCCGACTCCTTAATGGCAGCTACTGCAGCACTAGCGAGTCGTCAAATGACGAAGACTGCGTCAGGAGACAATTTTCCTGACGAAAAAAACACCTCCAGTACCTGGATGAGCACCTGTCGTTAAGAGTCATTAGCAGAGATTGTGTGTGGAGGTGGTAATGATCACACACTCACACACACACACACACACACACACACACACACACACACACACACACACACACACACACACACACACACACACACACACACACACACACACACACACATACACACACAACACAAAGATAAGATCTAAGGGGGCCAGAAATCGGTGATGCCGATCAAAAGCAGTCTCGAGGTGGGGCCCAGGAGCTGTATCTCGACCTCTGGAAACGCAGCTCGGTGATTACAACTAGGTAATCACAAAAATAATTCTCGCCAACACAAAACATAAACAATATAATACACAGAGAACATGAAACACAATAGTCAGGTAGCCAGATTACCCCGACTTCTGTAGTATAATGAATGGGTGCTGATGGTCTCAGAGCCAGACACCGAAGGATTAACATAAATTCTCAGTGTATATAGTGAGAGATATACACCACTCGGAGTATATTGTCTTCAATGAGCCGAAAATGAATCAAGAATAGTCTGGGAAGACAAGATATTTAAACCCGAAATATTTCTTTTCATGTATTCTGAACCTTGTAGCGGTCGGTTATGAAAATAATGGAGGAATTTGCAAGTGCCTGTAATGTATCATAGCATGACCCTTTTTAATACCTGTTTATTCCTATGACTTTTTTGCCATAACTTCCACAGATTTTTAATGATTTTTTGAAAGTAGTTATTCCTACTTACGAGCGATTTTGATCAATTGGGAATCACCTTCCAAGTCTAGAGTGACACTGTTTCACATTTCAACTCCTAACTCCGCTTGAGAAGCAGTCAGGGTTCTCTGATTGGTTACTTGAGGATGACGAAGAGTTCCCCTATCGACCAGAACCTATGTCAACAATTTCTTGTGCCCAGATTGGGCTCTAGGATCTTTGAAAGTTACCCTTGATGTGGGCCCTGTAAGGAATTCTGCAAAGCTGAATTTTGAATGGGTGAGTGTGTCTATTTCTCGCATATCCACTGTCGTAGTTATTGAAAGCAAAACGTATTGCAAAATAAGACCGTTTTATTTAATTTCACCAACAAGAGGCTTTATTTATTACAGAAAAAAATACGAAGCATCGATATATGTTGTGGCGAAAGCTGTCGTATCGAGTGCTTGACTAAAGATAATTCGAGTGCTTTGTGAAAGGTAGTTATATCGAGTGCTTGTCGAAAGGTGTGGTTTATCATGTCATGGCTTGACATAGCTCTTCGCAGAGCAGAGTATGACCTGTTGTTGCTCTACTCGGAGTGAAACATCACTTTGTAAAACTCTGTACAGAGCGAGAAAGGTTGTCACGATACACTGCGGTCAGTACAGTCGACGTTCCCATCAAAGTCCCGCCGAGTCACCACTACTACCACACGCTGCTGATGGTGACTCCAGGTGATGGTGGCTAATGGTGACTCCATCTTCCCCGGAGTCAGATGGGTATGGGGGGGGGGATTCCTGGCATTGGGTTACTCTTCCCAAACCAACCCTGCCTCTCATTCCCACCTGTCTTCCTCCACCCTTTCCACACACGCTCACTGCAGAGGCAAATGATAACCCTAGGGGACCCCATCCCACTCCTGACATTTACCCAAACCTCAGGGGACCTACCCCTCCTCTTGGATTACATTCCTTGCAAGGGAAAGGGAAAGAGGTGGCTACAAGGGAGGGTATTAGGGGTAATTGTAACGGAAGTGTAGTTACACAGAGTGGAAGAGACAAAAGAGAGGTAAGGAAAACTAACAAGACACAATACCGTGACTGGAACAATACACAGATAACCAGCACATGGGAAAACGTAACTTGTGACGACGTTTCGGTCCGACTTGGATCATTAACTAATGTGTGACTAGTTTGTAAGTTTACTTAGGCACAGGTACACATAAGTACAATTATCATACATAGTGTGAATTACCCAGAATAATCCAAAAGACTCAAAGTGACTTACATCCACTGGGGTCCAAGTCGGAGGGAAAACTCTGTCATAAGTTAGTTTCTCCTATGTCCGGGCTAATTGTGTAAAGAGAGTCGCAGCAACATCTCAGTGCTGGTGTTAGGTTAGGGAAGATTCTTCAGGCAACAGAACAAGTGTTTCTTGACGTTGGTCTAAGTCAAACGATGACCCGCAGCTGGAGCTCCTGGTCCTCTGACCGAGGCTGGTACTGAAGACGGAGCACATAGGAAGGTCTCCCAGCACCTGCTGCCAATGTTCGCCTAGCAGGAAGTTGATACTTAAGAGGTGGTTGTGGGTAGCATCCTAGGCAGTCACGGACGACCTTAAGAGATGTTAAGTAATTCACTGATGCTACGAAATACATTGATTTTAATAAATACATTGATGTTACTTAATACACTGATGATACTTAATACATTGATGTTACTTAACATTGATGTTACTTAACATTGATGTTTCTTAACATTGATGTTGCTTAACACTGGTGTTACTTAACACTGATGTTACTTAACATTGATATTACTTAATATTGCTGTTACTTAACATTGATGTTGCTTAACATTGATGATTCTTAACACTGATGTTACTTGGCTCAATAATGTTACAAAATGTATACAGTATGCCAGGTGAAATCGCAGATCTAGAGAATGTAGAGAGAGCCTTAACTGCACAGATAAATTCCATCAAATACCTTAACTACTGGAAACACTTAGAAGCCCTTGACTTGTACTCACTGGAGCGCAGGCGAGAGAGATACGCCATAATCTACACCTGGAAAATTCTAGACGGACTGGTCCCTAATCTGCACACAGAAATTACTCCCTACGAAAGCAAAACACTGGACACGCGATGCAACATCCCCAATGAAAAGTAGGGGCGCCATTTGTATATTAAGAGGAAACACAATAAGTGTCCGGGGCCCACCAGGCATAAGGGGGAT
>NC_091340.1:11398099-11425599 GCF_038502225.1 Cherax quadricarinatus
AGTGAAGTAGTGGAGGCGGGAACCATACATAGTTTTAAGGCGAGGTATGATAAAGCTCATGGAGCAGGGAGAGAGAGGACCTAGTAGCAATCAGTGAAGAGGCGGGGCCAGGAGCTATGACTCGACCCCTGCAACCACAAATAGGTGAGTACAAATAGGTGAGTACACACACACACACATACACACTCCATTTTCACATCCATAAATGTAAACACTGCGCCGTACATTAGGAAAATTTTCAGTGTTTTAACACCAGAAAGATGTGTTTCATTCCCTAGGGTGATTGGATACGCCTGAGCAGGATTATACTCGCTTGAAGAGCATTGGATACGCTTTCAGGGCTCGTGCACTCATGCTCACTTGCCAGATTCTTCCACCAGCATCTGAAAAATTTACACAACGGAAGACTTATTTTTAGAGTGAATAAACAGATAGTTTGCTGCTGGCGTAAGATTTGCTTTTCAGAACAGGTGGTTAGAGTTAAGCAATACTAATACCATGAAAAATGCAGGAAAAAGACAATAAAACGAGTGTGTTTATGTCATGTTACAGAGGAAAGACAAAGAAAACATATATATATATATATATATATATATATATATATATATATATATATATATATATATATATATATATATATATATATATATATATATATATATATATATATATGTGTGTGTGTGTGTGTGTGTGTGTGTGTGTGTGTGTGTAAAACAACCACTGTGAAAAATAGAGAAATTCCAAGCGCTTTCGTGACTACTCACATTATCAAGGAACAATGAAAGTAATGCATCAAAGGAAGGCATGTAAAGGGTCTAGCCCAAATCTCACTATCACATACCACAACAAAGCAACACCTGACGCGCGACTCGTAAGAAAGGGAACACTGCAGTAGGCCCGCTGGCCCAACTAGACAGGTCCTTCACACAACCCACCAACAATCTATTCTACCCAAGAATTAAGAATTTTAAAATTTATTATTTGTTCAATGTATTATTAAATTCTTCCCAAATTCTATTAATTATAAATGGATCTAATTTATATAAATCAAAGGAAATATTCATATTATTGTCAAAACTGCTTTTTATGAAACAAGATTCAATTATATTCCTGTCGACCATGGACTTGCTTGATACTACTTTCTCAAATTTTTGAAAATCAATTGGATGGTTAAAATCTCTTACATGAATAAATAGAGCATTGGAATCTTGTCCAGTTCTAATGCTATATTTATGTTGTTTTAATCTTAGTTCGAGATTTTTACCAGTTTGACCGTAATAAACTTTATCGCAAATTTTACAAGGAATCTTATAGACACATCCATCAGCATTTTGGGGGGAATTCTTTATCAAAAGTTTTTTTACTGTATCAAGATTTTTAAATACAACTTTAATATTAAAAGTCTTAAGAAGAGAAGGCATATCAACCAAGTTTTCATGGTAAGGGAGAACCAACATATTTTTAGTTGAATAAGGTTGGTTGTCCCTTTTTGGATTGTAAAAAGTATTTCTAGCAATTTTAAAAAATTTATCAATTACGTTTCTTGGGTATTTCAAATCATTACCTGTTTCATAAATTTTGGATATTTCCTCATCTATGAACTCAGGACTACAAATTCGTAAAGCTCTCAAAAACATTGATGAGAAAACAGACAGTTTGACTCTATCTTGATGCGAGGAATAATAGTGGACATAGGAACAGTTATTTGTAGGTTTTCTGTAAATTATATATATATATATATATATATATATATATATATATATATATATATATATATATATATATATATATATATATATATATATTGAAAATAAGAGATAGATCTTACATATTTCTATTTATTTTTCAGTTCAGTTGCTGACATAAGTAAGAATCCTTTACTCTACCGCCATTCACGTAGCAAAGAAGAGAAAGTACCTTTGGACTATAAAGAGAGGATGCACTGCACCTTTGTATGAAGAAATAAAATGGGCAGAAAAGAGTGTAAGATTTATATGGGAATAAATCTGTGGAGTATACCTGGTAAAGTACATTTAAGATGTGTTGTAGCAATAGTGTTAAGGATAGAAAGTATAATTACAGAGGAACAAATTGGACACGCTTAAATAATGGGTTGTGGGGAGCAGTTATGCTGATGCATGTAAACGAAATAAACTCTCTTTATAAAGACCCTCTATATTCTGCTCTTTTCTGGTAACAGAGACGGAAAAAATATATCCAAACTTAAATATATCGTAAAAAAAATTCCACAAATCCACTTCTACATTCACAAATACACAAAAAAATCGCACTGTACACAACAGGTTTATTCGTACGTAAGAAAGAGACGCCTTTTTCTGTAATTAGAATTTGGGAAAGGCATGTTATATGGTGTATAGGGAACGATATAGCCTGTGTTGCAAATTTATGTAAATGGTGGTAATCTTTCTGAAGCTATAAAAAATTTTTACGAGCCGAGTGAGACTCAGGTTAAGAAGGAGAGAAGAGATTTATTTTTTCATTAAAAAGTGATCCTTACAAAGGGATGTGTGACGTCAGCATAGTTGTTTAATGTGTTTATGGACGGTGCGTTGTAAATGACGTGGATACTAGGGTCTTAGTGTGTGTGTGTGTGTTTGTGTGTGTGTGTGTGTGTGTGTGTGTGTGTGTGTGTGTGTGTGTGTGTGTGTGTGTGCTTTTATAAATATATATAATTAACTTGATTTGACGTTGGGAGTTGCCGCAGTTAATCTTGGCTGAGGACACAGTGCTTGTCCGGGAAATACAAACGCTTCACAACAACAACAGCAGCAGCAAAAGCAACAACAACAACCAAATCAACAATAATAATAATTCTCTTGGTGAAGGTGCGGTGGTGTAGACCTCTGCCATGATACGGTACCACATACACTGCTGACGAAGTGGTGGTCCACTCACAAGAGTGTGGTAGACTCTAGATTCTAGAGGAAGACACAAGTGAGAAAGACTGGGAAGGTAGACACAGGAAGGGAGAGACAAGGGAAGGGAGAGACAAGGGAAGGCAGAGACAAGGGAAGGCGGAGACAAGGGAAGGGAGAAACAAGGGAGGAGGCAAACTCAGGTCTCGGCCGACTGATTTATTTACTAAGTTGCTAGCCAGTCGGATCAGAAAATTGAATTGCACTTGCCAACGTGGATGGCGTGACCAAGTTGAGTCTGCCAGAAGAGGTAAGTGCGGTTCTGAAGGACTTTAGTGGCGCTGGATTCCGTATAGTTGGATTTGGGAGAGAAGAAAGGAGTGAAAGGTGTTTGGAATCAGCATACACTTTAAGGTGTTTGAACCACTTAAAGTATATGCTGTTTGCCGTATTTTGGAAACTGCATTGATACTATCGTGAGTGTTTTATTGACTACGTTTCGCCCACACAGTGGGCTTTATAAAGTCACAAGAGTTTCTTCAGAAACCTCCGTCTTTTCTTTCACTTGCCTTTTCGAAGTGTTACGTTTGGATCTCACTTACGTCTTAATGAACACTAAATACTTAACGTTGCATATTTCACGCGTTGCTGTGACTTTCTCTAAGTTGCTTAAACAGAAGTTTCATGCAAAATCCCCCTAAAACATACTGAAACGTTATTTGTGCCTCTGGCAGTCTTCAAATATCCATGCAGCATATTTTTTCAGTTTTTTTTTTATGAGAATAAAAAAAAACACTGTCTTTAAAACAAGCTTTAATTGGGTCAGCGTTTCGCCCTGTGTAGAGCTTCAGGTCGTGACTTGATTAAGCTCCACACACAGCGAAACGTTGGACAATAATTTTCTGTTGGTGTACAAGTTACAGTGAACAATAATAATTACCCTCGTGTAGTACATAGGCTTTAAACCTAACAAATTACCTTAACAGTATTTGCTGAAATTATATTAAGAAGCAAATATGCAGTAATTGGAGTAAATCATCTGGAGTTTTAATTAAACTAATCAAGAGTTTTATGATTTGTTTATATTCCTGTACTTATTGAATAATTATTGTGTAAAATAAATTAGTAGAAGTTACTAAAGGTTAGGTGAAGTTAGATGAGGTTAGGGAAGGTTAGTGTGTGTGTGTGTGTGTGTGTGTGTGTGTGTGTGTGTGTGTGTGTGTGTGTGTGTGTGTGTGTGTGTGTGTGTGTGTGTGTGTGTGTGTGTGTGTCTTACAGTGGCTGAGAACCAATGACAGGATAAAACACTCTTCTGTAAACATTGTTGACGGAACACCACCCTGAGTGTGGTTCTGATCTTGTGACTATAAACACAAGACGGGAGGAACCTTGCATAACTCTACTGCTGTAACAACAGACAATGAAGGCAGGACACCACCAACATAACTCTACTGCTGTAACAACAGACAATGAAGGCAGGACACCACCAACATAACTCTGCTGCTGTAACAACAGACAATGAAGGCAGGACACCACCAACATAACTCTGCTGCTGTAACAACAGACAATGAAGGCAGGACACCACCAACATAACTCTGCTGCTGTAACAACAGACAATGAAGGCAGGACACCACCAACATAACTCTACTGCTGTAACAACAGACAATGAAGGCAGGACACCACCAACATAACTCTGCTGCTGTAACAACAGACAATGAAGGCAGGACACCACCAACATAACTCTACTGCTGTAACAACAGACAATGAAGGAAGGACACCACCAACATAACTCTGCTGCTGTAACAACAGACAATGAAGGCAGGACACCACCAACATAACTCTGCTGCTGTAACAACAGACAATGAAGGCAGGACACCACCAACATAACTCTACTGCTGTAACAACAGACAATGAAGGCAGGACACCACCAACATAACTCTGCTGCTGTAACAACAGACAATGAAGGCAGGACACCACCAACATAACTCTGCTGCTGTAACAACAGACAATGAAGGCAGGACACCACCAACATAACTCTGCTGCTGTAACAACAGACAATGAAGGCAGGACACCACCAACATAACTCTGCTGCTGTAACAACAGACAATGAAGGCAGGACACCACCAACATAACTCTACTGCTGTAACAACAGACAATGAAGGCAGGACACCACCAACATAACTCTACTGCTGTAACAACAGACAATGAAGGCAGGACACCACCAACATAACTCTGCTGCTGTAACAACAGACAATGAAGGCAGGACACCACCAACATAACTCTACTGCTGTAACAACAGACAATGAAGGCAGGACACCACCAACATAACTCTACTGCTGTAACAACAGACAATGAAGGCAGGACACCACCAACATAACTCTACTGCTGTAACAACAGACAATGAAGGCAGGACACCACCAACATAACTCTACTGCTGTAACAACAGACAATGAAGGCAGGACACCACCAACATAACTCTACTGCTGTAACAACAGACAATGAAGGCAGGACACCACCAACATAACTCTACTGCTGTAACAACAGACAATGAAGGCAGGACACCACCAACATAACTCTACTGCTGTAACAACAGACAATGAAGGCAGGACACCACCAACATAACTCTACTGCTGTAACAACAGACAATGAAGGCAGGACACCACCAACATAACTCTACTGCTGTAACAACAGACAATGAAGGCAGGACACCACCAATATAACTCTGCTGCTTTAACTGCGAGTAGGTAATAAACAATTTACTCAGTTTAACACTCTGGGAGGCAAGAGAACGTTTTCTGACAACACACACATGTAAACACCTTTGTGTCCGGCGCAGCAGTACCCTTCAGGTAAGTTATCACTGCCTTCTCGTGTGCTCTCCCACTTCCCACTAGTGAATGTGTGTGTGTGTGAACACTTGTGAGTGTGTGTGTCAGGTCAGCACACTTGTGTTGTGATCCAGAGAGACTCACACACAAACACATACACACACACACACACACACACACACACACACACACACACACACACACACACACACACACACACACACACACACACACACACACACACATACACACACATGTTAGGAAGCATTTCTTCAGCCACAGAGTTGTTAGGAAGTGGAATAGTCTGGCAAGCGATGTAGTGGAGGCAGGACCCATACATAGCTTTAAGACTAGGTATGATAAAGCTCATGGAGCAGAGAGATGGAGGACCCATCAGCTGTCAGTGAAGAGGCGGGGCCAGGAGCTGAGTCTCGACCCCTGCAACTACAATTAGGTGAGTACAATTAGCTGGGTACACACACACACACACAAACACTTGTTGTTCCAAGTACTCACCGCAGAGGTCTCCTAACTGCCTTCGTTTCTCGTGGATTTTCTTGTTATTGAGAAATTCAATATTTGGATCTCATTTGTTTCGCATATTTACTGCGTGTTTTTTTTTTTTTATGTTGTTAGTAATTAGTTGGTTAATTTGTACGGTGTGGCATGCAAAGAGTACATAACCTTTATTCGGCGCATGTACACACCCTCATTTACAGGCTATCTCCCCCAACCAGCGAACCAGGGACTAAGGGTTGATGATGGGGCCCCGTCGTTCAATCAGTACCCAGGTTCCAGCCTGTGGAAAATTGCATTTATCTGAATGTAACTAATTATGTACATAACAGTAAATGATAACAAAGATAATTATTATTTATCAATGTTACATAGACAAGTAGGAATTTGGGACACCTAGGTCGCAAAAAATGTCCCCCTTCGATACCTACCACTGTCATAACCACAAGTTGCTCTGGACCTATTAATTAAATGAAATATACATACACCAGGAATATTGGTAAATATATAAATTTGTGGACTGTATATTAAAAATAATAAATGGTTATATATATACATAATTACATAACAGAAGGAAAATATATCTTAATATCACTCACCAATTTGACTGGAGATTAATGTGTATCATACTCAGAAAACCTCACTCTAACTAAATCTATGAAAATAATGCTGGCCAGAATTACACACAAATCTAGAGAGCTTATCTGAGGTTCCTGGAGCTGTCTTGTCCAGTCGTCTGATATCTCAAGTTATGCAGGAATGCACATCCACCAATTTCGCTTCCTATTTGAGAGGTGTCAACACAATTTTAACCTCTAGAGCACGAAAAATTCTTCCCATTACACCAACGTTCGTACAAAATTCAAAACCAAGATGGCGAGTCCCTTCTTTTTTTCGATAACATACTTCTTTTAAAAATACAATATAGGGCATCTATTTACCTGTAAATTACCGTATTTCCGGAAAATATATACAGTATTTTCCACACAGCCAATGAGAAGATGGTTTTGGCAATCGCAACGGTGATGTGGGTAAACCATACCCCCGGCCGGGATTGAACCCGCGGTCATAGAGTCTCAAAACTCCAGCCCGAGACTCTATGACCGCGGGTTCAATCCCGGCCGGGGGTATGGTTTATTTGCAATCGTGTCATTACGATTTCTTAAGTCGTGATGTGGGTACCACTCACCTGTCTGCCCTTGTCATTCCCATTCTAGAGCTGATAGAAGCACGGTCTGTTCTCTAGTGGCTTCTGTTCTGCCTTGCTTACCGTGGAGTGCACCAATACCTATTGTTGTACATAGTGTATATAGTGTACATACTTCTGTTCTAAACTGGTGAAGGATAATATAAGTCAAAAGTTTTTCTGCTGTGTATATTTTGCTCCCTTTACACCCAGGATAACAGACATTTGGGACTCCTGGGTTGTAATATAAGGTCATTAAGGTTGCCTGTTGTGAGGGAAAAGTTCAATAGATAGGAGTAGCGATATAGTAACAATAGTTTCATTGCCGGCTCCTTGTTAAGGTAGGGTAAGTCCAGCTCCCACTATCCCCCCCCCCTTTTCCCCCTCCCCGAAAGTGATAGTTTGCTTGCCGGCTACTTGTTAAAGTAAGGTGAGTCTAGCTCCCGCTATTCCCGCCTTTCCCCCCCCCCACCCCGAAAGTGACAGTTTGATTGCCGGCTGCTTGTTAAGGTAGGGTCAGTCTAGCTCCCGCTATCCCTTCCCCTCCTTCCCCACCCCCCCGAAAGGTGACGTGTGGGGCTCCGGTCCAAACAGTAATCACTAGACTCACAGCTCCCAGCACTACTGTAAGTACATGCCTGCCTTGTATTCTAGTGGATTTATTGGTTGAAAGCTTCACTTTTGACCAATAATAAACTTAGTCCTTTCAGTCTTGTTCTAGTTTGACTGTTGTAATAATCACCACGTCTTTTAGGTATTGTACTTATCATGGAGAGTGATTTCTTAAGCAGTGGGTAACCTGTCTATCTTTCCAGCTTGGATGACAGAGAGGGTCACCTGCCAATCAACGAGTAGAATTGAAGGAGACGGACTAACGTTCTGAGATGTCCCAAATTTTGATCCACTTACCTGTTTGTGTATGCCAGTAGCAGGATATAACCCCTCATCATTGCAGTGGAGAAAACCTGCTTTCCTGTCATCTGGAAGGATTATTGAAAGCTAGAAAATCTGTGAAGAACGAGCCAGTGGGTTGTCATCAACACCTGCGACCCCCCCCCCATCATCAGCAACGGCTACGATTTCAACAACACGTAGTGTCACCAACACCAGACACCCACGTTTTATATACATTTATATTAGCGTTGAATTCAGTTATCATTTATATTTTTCATTTTTCATTTTCTTTAATGTAGGATCAATATTTCATATTTAAGTGTTTTATATTTTATATTTTCTAAATAATAAAGTGTTTATGTTTGTCAGTTTTTGTTCTTTTTCTATTCATTAATTTTCCTGAGGAGGAGCCAGCTTTGGTAATACTGTCTGAAGTTGTTTCAGAGCTGAGTAAGTCTTCACACCTGTCACCTGTAAACTACCAGTCAAGAATACTTTAATGCCTAATATAGTGATTAAAGTAAACTCCCAGTGTATATACACTGAGAGATATACACTTATCCTTTAATACTTATCAATATATATACTCTGAAAAACATACAATTTTCAGTGACATGAAAGACATGCAGTTCTTGGTGTATATACACTGAGAGACACAGTTCTTTGTGTATATACAATGACAGACATACAGTTCTTGGTGTATATACACTGAGAGACATACAGTTCTTGGTCTATATACACTGAGAGACATACAGTTCTTGGTGTATATACAATGACAGACATAGAGTTCTTAGTATATACAGTAGACCGTCATTTAGCATGGCAATTACGTTCCTGAAAATGTGATGTCAGGTAAAATCGTGTTAGATGAACTGAAGAACTTAAGAGAAAAATAGGGTTACGTTCTTCGGAGCCCCCATAAAGTCAAACAACTTTTTTAGTCCTCCACATCTTACAAAAATGAAAGTGAATATGTAATTGTAGTTCATTGTTGTGATGTATTATGTTGTTTTTATTGCTTAAGACTACAAATGTAACATAAATAATAGTATTTCTTACTTTAAATTGTGGGTGCTGGTGTTTGTGGATGATTGTGAAGAGAGTGGCGAGTTATGTTGTGGTCCTACTGGTCTGAGGTGGATGGTAGAGGTTCTGGTACTGAAGTTGATGGTTGTACTGGAGTGTCTAACTTTAAGTCATTCAGTCAGTCAAGTCACTCAGTAAGTCAGTCAAGTCACTCAGTAAGTCAGTCAAGTCACTCAACAAGTCAGTCAAGTCACTCAGTAAGTCAGTCAAGTCATTCAGTAAGTCAAATCATTCAGTAAGTCACTCAGTCAGTCAGTCAAATCACACAGTAAGCCAGTCAAGTCACTCAGTAAGTCAGTCAAGTCACTCAGTAAGTCAGTCAAGGCATTCAGTAAGCTCATCAAGTCACTCAGTAAGTCAGTCAAGTCACTCAGTAAGTCCCTCAGCAAGTCAGTCAAGTCACTAAGTAGGTCATTCAATCAGTCAAGTCATTCAGTAAGTCAGTCGAGTCATTCAGTCAATCAGTCAAGTCACTCAGTAAGTCAGTCAAGTCACTCAGTAAGTCAGTCAAGTCACTAAGTAGGTCATTCAATCAGTCAAGTCATTCAGTAAGTCAGTCAAGTCATTCAGTCAGTCAGTCAAGTCACTCAGTAAGTCAGTCAAGCCACTCAGTATGTCAGTCAAGTCACTCAGTAAGTTAGTAAGTTATTCAGTAAGTTAGTCAGTCAAACTCTTGTTTACCTCATTTTCTGTGTACAAAGTAACACTTCATTGGGGCTACAGGTTATCTCTTGTTTAATATCTTTGTTTCTTTGTTAATTCTAAGACTTAAGTACTTATACCTGTTCGTGCCACTTTCAGCAACACTGGTATGCTTACTGGGTGTCATGATTGTTTGGCAGATACAAGATATAGTAATTAAAACATCATAACACAATTCACAAACACAGCTGCCTTGTAGCAGAGAAAGACTGGACTGGACATGTATGAATTACGAACACTGGGATGGTGAGGTGGTGTCGGGGAGTGGCAAGGAATGCCGGGAGGGCTCCCCGGCTGCTCCACAACAAGGCGGCCGCTTGAGCAAAAGATAAGTTAAGATTTCGTTCGGATTTTTAACCCCGGAGGGTTAGCCAGCCACGATAACCCAAGAAAGTTAGTGCGTCATCGAGGACTGTCTAACTTATTTCCATTGGGGTCCTTAATCTTGTTCCCCAGGATGCGACCCACACCAGTCGACTAACACCCAGGTACCTATTTGCTGCTAGGTGAACAGGACAACAGGTGTAAGGAAACGTGTCGAATGCTTCCACCCGCCGGGAATGGAACCCGGGCCCTCCGTGTGTGTGAAGCGGGAGCTTTAGCCACCAGGCCACCGGGCCGGGCCGAGATTTTTTTTTCCTTCCCACAAACTGAACCGTGTTACATAAAATTGTGCCCCAATTCTTCAATTGTGCAATACCCAAATCGTGCCAAATAAACTCGTGCTCAATAACCTTCAGGTTAGGCACAAAAAGATTTGGACTTGCCCACATATAAAACACTGAAACAATTATTCACTTTCATAATATCCTAATATATTATTTTTCACCAAAACTATGATAACGTAATTTAACACGTTTAACACCTTTCACCAACACAGACATGAAGGGTTTCCTCAAACACCTCCCTCCCGAGGCTCCTGGAGCCTCTGGCTTAAACAATGTCATCTTAAAACACCTTCCAGACTCTATCATCACAGCGTACACTAATCTCCTCAATGCTTCACTCACTTCTGGCTACTTTCCTCCCCTCTTCAAAGCTGCTACTGCTATCCTCATACCAAAACCAAATAAAGACCACTCCTGTCAAAAGAACTATCCCCCTATTAGCCTGCTCGAAACCCTAAGCAAACTCTTTGAGAAATTCATCAACCTTTTCCTCTGCAGATACCTGGAACGCAACTCTCTCCTCTCTGACGGCCAATTTGGCTTCAGAACAAGTCATTCTTCACAGGACGCCTTAAACATAATGCTTAACTACATCCACATAAACACCAAACAAGGAAACAAGACAGCCCTAGTTGCAAAAGACGCCGAAAAATCTTTTGATACAGTCTGGCATAACGGGCTAAACACAAGCTTTGCAATAACTTTAACCTCCCTCTCACTATTCGCAAACTACTGTGCGACTTCTTAGATGAATGCACAATGAGGATGAAATTCCAAGGCTGTTACTCTATTTCCCACTGCATGCTGGAGTTCCCCAGGGATGTGTCCTCTCCCCTACCCTATACATTTTATACACTAAAGACATCCAAACACCTGTATTCGACAACACCATTACTCTTGCATACGCAGACGACATTACACAACTCTTCTCCCACTCCAGAATAAATACACTAGCACACAGAACACAAGACGAGATCGACAGGTTAGCTTTCTGGAAGGAAAAGTGGAGAATCAAATCCAATGATACCAAATCCAGCATCACGTATTTCAACTACAAGAAAACTGATCCCCCACCACCTGTTGAGCTCAGAACAGCTGATACCAGTACATATTTCCCAGTCACAAAATCATTCACTGCCCTGGGAATCACTCTAGACCACCTTCTTCGTATGCACAAACACATTAACTCAAAGCAAGCCGTGGCTTAAAAAGCCCTCAAAGGCTTCTACAAACTACGGCAAACTTCTCAACGCACCAAACTACACCTTTGCAAAACTCTCATTCGTCCTCTAATCACTTACTGCCCTCTAGCTCTCTCTCTCTTGTAGCTGAGACCAACAACCTTATACTGCAGTGTATCCAGAACAGGGCTTTGCGATGGGTGTTTGATGTCAGCTGAGAAAACTTCACTACAAACGAGTCACTCCATGCCCAGTCAAACATCCCAGCACTGAACGTGTACTGGAATACTTTCAGCAACAGATAGATTGACAAACTAGAGACACTACATGACTATAGAACCACTCTCCTTGACGATGACGCTCGCAGACCTGCCAACCCACACACTCTATTCTGCTCCCTGCTACCTCCTGCTACAAATTCCCTTTATAAGTAAATTTGCTTGCACTAGCCTTAAAAGACATTAATTTTTTTTAAATTCCCCCTCTTCCCATCCCCTTACCTCACCTTGGATATTCTCGCAGGTACCTTGCACAGATGCGTATCGGCGTTCACCTGCCCGTGCGCCTTACCAGTCCTCCTCGCTATGATCAGTCTCCTGTACCACTATCGTCTTAGCAACTGGGTTAAGCTCTGGTACTATCCCTCTCACTCACAACTTTCCTCTTGCCAGTTCATTCTTTCCCTATCCCCACTTTCCCTCTCACTCCACAAGGGTCCTACCTAAACTTTCTTGAGCTTGACACTGATAAAAAAAAAATACGTAATATAAACCAGCGTCATTTACCCAACTTACGAATTTGCTTAAGAACATTTCAGTACTTTCCTTCAAGGGAAGGAAAGAGTAAAAGCGAGTCGTTGCTATGTTAGGGATATCAGTATTCTTGGCTGGTGGTGTACAGGTGACATGCAGTCTTAATGACAAAGTATTTATGTTCACGCTGTTTCTGAGGATATTTTTCGCGGTGCTAATAACCTCTTCGTTGTAGCATCTGAAGTTCAAAGTTCCATTTCTTTTGATGCGCTGAAAAAGAAATCCACTAGTTTGCAATACATCTGAGCAAGAACGAAGACGATGCCGTAACGACCTTCGTGCCGTTGATAAACTTCACAAATTATTACTAAATTAGAAAAAAAATAATTTTTCTTAAGTTTTAGTTGTTTGATGTTAGTCTATTTGGTCAGTCGTCACGTGAGGTCACAGACCCTGAGCTGCTTTGGGGATTAGCGTGGACGGTTACAAAGCATGGCTTGCTTCTGCAGTGTTTTAAAAACTGAGTTTGGAGAGTTGAAGGAGGAGGTCTTGCTTCTCCAGGAGGAGATTAGGAGGCTGAAGGTCCACCTCAATGGGCCTGGGAGAGTGTGTGAGGTGGTTGGAGATGTGGGGAATGAGGCTTCTAGCAGTGAGGTGCAGTCTGTCTCTCACTGTGAGGAGGCTGTAGGTGGGGAGGTAGCAACGGGTACCAGCAGTGAGGTGCAGCCCAGCACCTGCTACAAGTGGCGAGTTGTTCACAGTAATGGGAGGCGCATCAGAGTAAGGAAAGTTAAGAGTGAAGATCTGAAGGTAGGAAATCGCTTCTCTGTTCTCCAGGATGAATGTACTTCAGTGGCCAGTGAAGGTAAGGGTACTACTGCCCCTGCTAATGAAGGTAAGCGCATTCTTGTGGTTGGTGACTCTCAGGTAAGATATGTTGACCGTGCTTTTTGTAATAGGAATAAGAAGATGAGAGATAGAGTGTGCTTCCCTGGAGCTGGTGTTGGGGACATTGTCAACAGACTGGATAATATCATGTCAGGTAATGGGAACAAGCCCATTATCTGTCTCAGTGCTGGTGGAAATGATATTGGGAAGGGTAGGAGAGAAGAGCTGCTAGATAAGTACAGGTCAGCTATAGATTTCATTAAGTCTAAGGGAGGGATCCCAATCATATGTAGCATCTTGCCTAGAAGGGGAGTAGGAAATGAATGGTTGTCTAGGGCAATTGGTGTAAATTGCTGGCTAGACAGATACTGCAAGGAACTTGCAATCCCATTCATTGACAACTGGAACAACTTTTATGGCAAACATGATATGTATGCAAGGGATGGGGTTCATCTCTCTGGGGCAGGGGTGGTAGCACTTGCAGACTCGATTGAGAAGGCCATTGGTGAAATGCCTATGATTTTAAACTGATGGAAGATAGAGGTATGGGTGTGTGTGGGAAACAAGCAGGTTGCAACACTAGGGTTGGAAACAGTAAATGTATAAAAGGCATTCAGCATGAAGTTATAAATAAAGACAATAGAACAGGTCAGAAAACAAAGGGGGACAGCAGAGGGCAGCAAGGGACTAGCTCCCTTAAGGTTTACTATACTAATAGCAGGAGTGTTAGAAATAAGATAGATGAGCTAAGATTAATTGCAAGTGCAGGAAACATAGATATTATTGCTATAACAGAGACCTGGCTCAATCTGAAAGATAGAGAGATGCCATCTGAATGTCACATACAAGGCTATAAATTATTCCACACTGACAGGGTCAACAGGAAAGGTGGTGGAGTAGCGATGTATGTCAGAGACAATTTAAATTGTTGTGTTAGACAAGATATTAAATTAGAAGCGTCAGCCACTGAATCTGTTTGGTTACAGCTTCTCGAGGGCCGAGAAAAACTAATTTTGGGTGTGATTTACAGGGCCCCAAATCTTGATAGGGAGTGCAGTAAACTTCTATGGGACGAAATTCGTAAGGCATCTACATACGAAAATGTTGTGCTAATGGGAGACTTCAACTATAGACAGATTGACTGGAGCAATTTGACAGGAAATTTAGAGTCGGGTGACTTTCTTGATACGATCCAGGATTGTTTTTTAAAACAGTTTGTGACAGAGCCAACTAGGGGAAATAACCTCCTTGACTTGGTTCTTGCCAGTAGGGAAACACTAATTAATAATCTTGAGGTTAATGATGAGCTTGGGGAGAGTGATCACAAATCACTCAGTTTTAACATATCATGGAATTCCCCTAATAATGGCAATCAAGTCTCCGTCCCTGACTTTCGCTTGGCTGATTTCATAGGACTGAAAAATTACTTAGGTGGGCTGAACTGGAATGACCTGACTAGGGGTCAGGTAGGTGGTGATGGTTGCCGATATGATGCTTTCCAGGGCATAGTTCTAGCTGCTCAGTCAAATTATGTTCCAAATAGGGAAATCAGATCAAACAAAAATGATCCTAAATGGATGAACAATAGATTAAAATATCTGATTGGTCAAAAGAGAGGCATATATAGGCAAATCAAAAGAGGAGAGGGGCAATTAAGAAATCGATATATTCAGTTAAAGAGAGAAATAAAAAAGGGAATTAGAAAAGCAAAAAGAGATTATGAGGTTAAAGTTGCAAGAGAATCGAAGACTAACCCAAAAGGATTCTTTCAGGTATACAGAAGTAAGATCAGGGACAAGATAGGCCCACTCAAAAGTTCCTCGGGTCAGCTCACTGACAGTGATAAGGAAATGTGTAGAATTTTTAACACATACTTCCTCTCAGTTTTTACACAGGAGGATACCAGTGATATTCCAGTAATGATAAATTATGTAGAACAGGACGATAATAAACTGTGCACTATTAGGGTCACAAGTGACATGGTCCTTAGGCAAATAGATAAATTAAAACCTAACAAATCCCCAGGCCCTGATGAACTGTATGCAAGGGTTCTAAAGGAATGTAAAGAGGAGCTTAGCACACCTTTGGCTAATCTTTTCAACATATCACTACAAACTGGCATGGTGCCAGATAAGTGGAAAATGGCAAATGTGATACCTATTTTCAAAACAGGTGACAGGTCCTTAGCTTCGAACTATAGACCAATAAGCCTAACCTCCATAGTGGGAAAATTTATGGAATCAATAATTGCCGAGGCAGTTCGTAGCCACCTTGAAAAGCATAAATTAATCAACGAATCTCAGCATGGTTTTACAAAGGGACGTTCCTGCCTTACGAATTTATTAACTTTTTTCACTAAGGTATTTGAGGAGGTAGATCATGGTAACGAATATGATATTGTGTATATGGACTTCAGTAAGGCTTTTGACAGGGTCCCACATCAGAGACTATTGAGGAAAATTAAAGCACATGGAATAGGAGGAGAAATTTTTTCCTGGATAGAGGCATGGTTGACAAATAGGCAGCAGAGAGTTTGCATAAATGGGGAGAAATCAGAGTGGGGAAGCGTCACGAGCGGTGTTCCACAGGGGTCAGTGTTGGGCCCCCTGCTGTTCACAATCTACATAAACGACATAGATGAGGGCATAAAGAGCGACATCGGCAAGTTTGCCGATGACACCAAAATAGGCCGTCGAATTCATTCTGACGAGGACATTCGAGCACTCCAGGAAGATTTGAATAGACTGATGCAGTGGTCGGAGAAGTGGCAGATGCAGTTTAATATAGACAAATGCAAAGTTCTAAATGTTGGACAGGACAATAACCATGCCACATATAAACTAAATAATGTAGATCTTAATATTACGGATTGCGAAAAAGATTTAGGAGTTCTGGTTAGCAGTAATCTGAAACCAAGACAACAGTGCATAAGTGTTCGCAATAAAGCTAATAGAATCCTTGGCTTCATATCAAGAAGCATAAATAATAGGAGTCCTCAGGTTGTTCTTCAACTCTATACATCCTTGGTTAGGCCTCATTTAGATTATGCTGCACAGTTTTGGTCACCGTATTACAGAATGGATATAAATTCTCTGGAAAATGTACAAAGGAGGATGACAAAGATGATCCCATGTATCAGAAACCTTCCCTATGAGGATAGACTAAGGGCCCTGAAACTGCACTCTCTAGAAAGACGTAGAATTAGGGGGGATATGATTGAGGTTTATAAGTGGAAGACAGGAATAAATAAAGGGGATGTAAATAGTGTGCTGAAAATATCTAGCCTAGACAGGACTCGCAGCAATGGTTTTAAGTTGGAAAAATTCAGATTCAGGAGGGATATAGGAAAGTACTGGTTTGGTAATAGAGTTGTGGATGAGTGGAACAAACTCCCAAGTACCGTTATAGAGGCCAGAACGTTGTGTAGCTTTAAAAATAGGTTGGATAAATACATGAGTAGATGTGGGTGGGTGTGAGTTAGACCTGATAGCTTGTGCTAACAGGTCGGTTGCCGTGTTCCTCCCTTAAGTCAGTGTGACCTGACCTGACTAGGTTGGGTGCATTGGCTTAAGCCGGTAGGGACTTGGACCTGCCTCGCATGGGCCAGTAGGCCTTCTGCAGTGTTCCTTCGTTCTTATGTTCTTATGTTCTTATGTTCTTCCTAGAAAAGGAGTTAGTTATTGCTGTGAAAGTTCCCTCCTGCATACCCTAGCCACTTGCGTCTTCTCGTAGATCTTCGCCGAAAATGTCTCTTGCAAAGGGATCGACGAGAGGGAATTGGATACCGTCTTTGAATGGGGGAGAGGAATTAGATCGAGTACCATTGTGCGCCTCTCACCCTCCTGCATAGCTGCACCCAGCAATTCCAAACCACTAGATCAGCGGGAATTGAAGCTGCTCCTCCTGGCCTGCAACCTCCTCCTGCAATCAGAGGAAATCAGAGCCGCAGTCCTGGGTCACTTGAGGTGTCGTGGGTGATTGGCAAGCGTAAGATGTTATATGGCAATCAGAGCAGTATTCTGAAGGTGAATTGAAGACGATGAGGCCACGATGAGGCTGTCAAGTGCAGGAAAACAGAATTATATATGAAAACAAACTTAATATAGAGACAAATTTAAGATATATACATACATACATATATGTAAATATATATATATATATATATATATATATATATATATATATATATATATATATATATATATATATATATATATATAATGTATATATGTATATGCTCAATAATAACACACATGGAGATAGAAATTCAGAAGATTAATGATCTGTATATTTTGATCCCTTTCTATGATCATTGTAGATGTAGAGGATCGAAATACATAGATGTTCTGGTCCCTACACAACACAGTCTTTTTTACCCAGGATAAGGTGGGTCAAGTCGGGTCTCCTCCAAGACCTGTGTAAAAGTTAAAAAATTAATTGGATCAATTAATCTTCTGAATTTTTGTCTACATGTGGATTATTACTGAGCATTGAAAAGTGTTCTTTACACTTCAGTTATCCATCTATATATATATATATATATATATATATATATATATATATATATATATATATATATATATATATATATATATATATATATATATATATATATATATATATATATATATATATATATATATATATATATATATATATATATATATATATATATGCAATACAACCACTCTGAAAGAATAGAGAAATTCCAAGCGCTTTCGTGACTACTCACATTATCAAGGAACTATGAAAGTAAAGCATCCAAGGAAGCTATATAAGGGGTCCGGCCAGCACCTCACTATCAGATCCCACAACGGTGGGATCTAATATACTTTTTAAATACTTTTACAATCCAAAAAGGGACAACCTGCCTTATTCAACTAAAAATTTGTTGGTTCTCCCTTACCATGAAAACTTGGTTGATATGCCTTCTCTTCTTAAGACTTTTAATATTAAAGTTGTATTCCAAAATCTTGATACAGTAAAAAAACTTTTGATAAAGAATTCGCCCCAAAATGCTGATGGATGTGTCTATAAGATTCCTTGTAAAATTTGCGATAAAGTTTATTACGGTCAAACTGGTAAAAATCTCGAACTAAGATTGTGAGATTGGCATATGCAGAATGGGTGTCATCTCTGGGAGGATCAAACTCTGTAGCATTGGCTAACTCATGCTGTATTTGAGGCAAATCTGAATTGGAAGTTGCAAATGATACTTGAGGATTTCTCAATACCTGTCGTGTACGTAGGGAATAACGACATTCAGGTTGATCATCTGACTGAGTATCAGAGGAAGAGAGTACAGGATCAGGAGGATTGTCAGAGTCTGTCACATTAGTCTGGGTTGGAACATCATTATCATCACATACTAACTTCATATGATCCAAATGCGATTCTTTATACTGACCAGTACTAATCTCTCTAACCTTATACTTATTACCAGTGATATGTTCAACTACGCGATAAGGACCAACAAACTTTTGATCAAGCTTTGGCATTGCAGACGTTTTGTTAAAATTAGTCAGCATAACTCTCGAACCTACTTTTATTTTGGATGGCTTTACTCGAGTATTTGCGACTCTTGTAAATTCAGCTGTTGATTTATGAAGTGTTTCACAGATTCTTCTAAAAACACTTTGAGCTAAGCTGGTACGAGTTGCTATGAAATCATCAGGGTTGTAATTTGGTTTCGGATTAGAATATAACAACTCATAAGGCAAACGTTTATCTATACCATACAATGCATAATGTGGAGTGTCACCTATAGAAACATTGTAAGCAGAATTTATAGCACACTGCACATCAGGTATAACTTCATCCCAAGTTTCACTGTTGGGATTGATAGTGGCTCTCAAGACATCAAGTACTTTCTTATTGGTTCGTTCCGCTAACCCATTGCTGGCAGGATGATGAGGAACAATGGTGGATTTAGAGATCTTGTACAAGGTACACAAATTTTCAAGAATTTCATTACAGAATTCACCTCCATTATCTGTTACTAGGGACTTAGGGGTGGTATGCCTGCAGATAATGCGTTCTTTAAACGCTTTAGCTACTGTCTCGGCAGTCTTATCTGCAATAGGAACTAACTCACAATATCTGGTGAAATGGTCTACCATAACACACAGATGTTTGTTACCTTGGAGGGAACATCGGAAATTAGTTAACAAATCTAGCGCAACTCTTTCCCAAGGTTCGCTAGTAGTTGGATACACTTGGATTGGATTAGGACCATTAGCATTGCCTTTATGTTGCATGCAGACACTACATTTCCTAACATACTCAGAAATATCAGTTGCCATACGAGGCCAAAAGTATTTCAATCTGGCTTGTTTTACTGAACGATCCATACCAGGGTGTGCAACACCTGGTACATCGTGAACTAGCTGTAAGGCTACATTCACTAGTGACTGTGGAATTACTAACTGGTATACTCTTCTAGGAGTACCCAACTCGGCTGTTCGATACAGTAATTCTTGGTTCATGAGAAAGTCACTGATGGGAGCTGGTGGCTTCACAGTCAGAATAAGATCTTCCTGGAGCAGGAATCGTATCACACCAGACCACATGGGATCTGTTCTTTCTTACTGGAGGAATGAACAAACTCGGTGGAGTGGATGACTCCCCCCGGTTGAAAAATTAACGCTATAACACGCAATATGAGCAAGGGAGAACGAATCTACTATCTCAAACTACAAGCACAGGAGAAAAGAAATGAACATGGTGAACAATGCTGATATTCTGAGTCGCACACAGTGACACGAGGTATCGACTATAAAGAAACTACACTTACAAACTTTAACAACGTGGAAGTTACTCGAGAAATAACTTCTTACAATGCACTGATTACTGTCAACTAGGATGGGACCACAATCTGAAACACAAGGGACAACAACAACACTCAAGTGAGCACACTAGCCACAGAAACGTCTTTCTGCACGGCTTGTGGCATCAGCAAGAGATGGCATAACTCGTTGCAAGTAAAGTTCTTCTCAAAGCGTCCCCTGGGAAGGAACGAATACTTGAACAAGTCGCCATCGCAAGGATAGTAGAGCACTATCGTGCGTGCATGATATTGTGGCTGGAGTCCAGACAGGAGTGACAGTATTACTAGTGCCTGACCGCTCGGCTACGTTAATAAGTAATTCACGGATCTATAGGAACTTAATCTGAACTTCACATTTCGCAGCACTTTAACAAATCTCAGATACAAGCTGTGAGAACAAACACATTGCTCGAGGGCTAGGTATTGTCTGTCAGTCAGTAAGGGAATGTGAGGACTGATGACAGGAGCAGCAATAGCCTGAGAGATCTGAGTGTCGACATTCACTAAAGTATCACTTGACGGTATGTGAGACATAATGGCAAAGTAACACGAGAACAAATAAAGCAAAAATAATGAACAATAAAAATGATATAAAATTCTAGAATTGAAATGGAAAGATATACAACTAATTCTGCAGAAATAATAAAAAATTAATATCTAAGATACACTGCAAGAGGAAGGAAAACTCAATTTAAAGGACTATTGACAAAGAAAAAAAAATTTACATTGAAATATACAAGTAAAAATATTACTGGAGACTGAATTAAATGCAAAATGAGCTGTCTTTACTCTTGCTAATAAAAAAAATTAATTAATTAAATTTTTTAAATCAATGTGAAAGTGTAAAATAAAATTATTAAATTGTTAACTGGGAAATTTTAAGTATTTTCTAAGAATGCATAGACAAAATTAAAATATAAATCATAAAAATAGCAATAAAAGAAAATAATTCACTGCAGAACAGTTCAACAAAATAATTCACTTCAGAACAAGTGCAACAAAATAAAGTGTAGAAACAATCACTGCAGTAATAAAGTGTCACTGGGAAAACTCAGGTTAAATAATGAATTAAAATATGAAGACCAAAAAAAAAAATAAACTGATTGAACACTTTAACTCTTAATTGTAAATTAGACAAAACAATTTACTCAACCAGAGTAAGGAAAACACTTTACGTTAAAAGTAATTGAAATTGCATCAAGAGTGAATTTGTTCAAGAATATAAAAATATGAAAAAAATAAAACACAGGAACAAAACAGGGAATATAACACTTACAGTGGCGGAGCACACAACAGTATTAGTTTATTCTTACAACAAATTCCTGCTGTGACTGATACAACAAAATCTTGCTGTGACTGATACGACAAAAATTTGCTGGCAAAAATAATGGTACACAGTCTGCGAAAAAATTAGAGGAATGAGACACTGCTGGCATACGAAAAAAAAAGACACACATAGAAATAAATGGATAATTTGGTATGCTGAAAGAATACAATAAAAAAAAATATTGAATCACTTCACACAGGGCGACTGACTGGTACACTACACAATAATACTTACTACAGACAGGAGTAGCATAAAGAAAAACACAGCATAAAAATATAAGATAAGTGAAAACACTGAAAAAATATTGTAAAAATTAACGAGTCAAAGAAAAAAACTGAAAACACAAGGTTTAGAGTACACAAGCAATTTACTATAAATGTCTCACACACGCAAATGTCTTTAAATGCAAGAAAAATGTCTCAAGGAAATTATCACTGAAGTCGGGAGTAGTAGACGGGCGATTACTGGTGACGGGAAGAAGGTGTAGTCCTGTGGGCGGGCGGTGTGTACTGGTGACGGGGCGGGGGGGTTTCCTCCTCCACTCACACTGTTGTCGTGAAGAAATGTGCGTTCTAGGCGAACTCACATAACTGGCTTTATCTCGTTGGCACCAGCTACAATCTCTTGACCAATTATGTGAGCCGAAACAGTACTAGGACCCGGTACAAGGGTGCAAACAACCACAGGTAGATGAGTGGATGGCTGGTGGTGGTGGTGGGTGTGACTCTCGCTGGGGTACTGCCGCGCACCCCGGGTGGTGGGAGAGAGAGGTGGGGGGGGACGCTGGGGGTCTGCCGCGCACCCCACTCACCCACGAAGATGGCTTGAAAAACCCACTCTATGCCACAGGAATGGTAAAAACCACTCTTAGCATCCAACAGGGAGCACAAAGCGATATAAACAATACTTCAGAGGAACTTGGCTTACTTCTTACTGCGTGGCTTACTTCTCTCTCGCAGCTGGGTTAGAAGCTGGGTTGGCTGACTGGCTTACCCCACGAGAATGGATGACTGGAAGACGTAACGATGCACAAAGCACGGAGGAGCAGTTGGATGACAGGAGACAGGCTGGATGATAGGCTGACTGGCGTTCACTTCCACAGTCTGGCTTACTGACTGGCTTAATTGCAAAATCCGGGTCAACCCCTCGGAGATTGAAGCAATTAGCACACGAACTAAGCCAGGAAGCTTGAAACGGCTGCAACAGGCTTGCAGGCAATAGGTTTGAGGGGAGTAGCTGCTGCTGGCTGGTGGTGCGCGAGGGTAGAGCTGGTGGCTGGAGACTCACCTTTGACCCTGCCGGCTACTCACAACAGTCTTCAAACGCCTTGAATTACCCTTAAAAACGTAAATCCACGCTCCACACCGCTGCACACCATTTATCATGTGGGAGTTCGATACGTGGATTAGGGTAGAAATACTCACGTAGGCTGTTATTACTTATAATTGCTGTTATGTGGAGGGAGCCCGCAGCCGTTACCTATCTCCTTGGTTACACTCGTCAAACTGACTAGCCGGCTGGCCAGTACCCCGTAGTGGGTCTTTTGAAAATAGTGTCAGCTCAGCACAGACCGTGACTCAAGACGGTTGGTCGTTGAGTCAACGGACAGGTTACTGGTAACTGGTTACTGGTAACTGGTTACTACTACTGAGATCAAGCAAGTCCATGGTCGACAGGAATATAATTGAATCTTGTTTCATAAAAAGCAGTTTTGACAATAATATGAATATTTCCTTTGGTTTATATAAATTAGATTCATTTATAATTAATAGAATTTGGGAAGAATTTAATAATACACTGGACAAATAATAATTTTTAAATTTTCTTGGGTAGAATAGTTTGTTGGTGAGTTGTGCAAAGGACCTATCCAGTTGTGTCGGCGCGCGTCAGGTGTTTAACCGTTGTGGGATCTGATAGTGAGGTGTTGGCCAGACCCCTTATATAGCTTCCTTGGATGCTTTACTTTCATAGTTTCTTGATAATGTGAGTAGTCACGAAAGCACTTGGAATTTCTCTATTCTTTCAGAGTGGTTGTTTTGCATATATATATATATATATACATATATATATATATATATATATATATATATATATATATATATATATATATATATATATATATATATATATATATATATATATATATATATATATATATAAAGATATGTATATATATACATTATACATTATATATATATATATATATATATATATATATATATATATATATATAATGTAAACTTTCTATATATATAAATATATATATATATATATATATATATATATATATAAAGATATATATATATATATACATGTATATATATATATATATATATATATATATATATATATATATATATAGATATATATAGTGAAGTATCTATATATATATATATATATATATATATATATATATATATATATATATATCCATATATATATATATATATATATATATATATATATATATATATATATATATATATATATGTATATATATATATATATATATATATATATATATATATATATATATATATATATATATGTATGCATGTATGTATGTATGTATGTACCATCTCTAGAACTCTACCGGGGACCCTCATCCTCAGAGAAGACAATAAACGGAGCTCAGGGAATACTCAAGGTTCTCCCCGGAACTGTTTGAACATTTTCTTCTCCTACAACCCCCTATAATTTATATTCTATATGGAATTTTATTGATAGACAGAATACATTGACAGAAACCACGAACATGAATACATTGGTACAATATATCAAAGATTATGAATCTCCTACAGCTTCTCCGAAGCCGGGCACGAGCCCAGTATGCAGGAAGCATTTCCCCTCTGGATGGCCACGCTGAGGCGCTGGAACATGAAAGTGGCTGCCCTTGGGTCCCTGGTGGTGTCGATGAGTCTGGAACCCAGTTCTTTAAGGAAACATATGGCATGCTTTTCCCATGATTCCAAGGTCTCTAATCCCACCGGGACAAATTGTGTACTTGCTGATCTTGTACTCCTCCCTGTGATCAGCAGCTCCTCCCTGTCCCCTGACACTGTTATGTTAGTAGGTGTCAGCCAGCGTATACACAGAGGTACAGTTCCATGTGATCGGGGCTCCCTCTCGACTGGGCATCCTGCTATAGCAAGGGTTCTCTTTATGATGTCGTTGACTTCATTGTGTCTTGCATGCCAGCCCTTGGTTTTGGAACAGTTAAGACCATGTAGACGATATTGGTCGGCTTGCGCATCGCCGCAAATACACGTATATTCTGTGTGAACTGGGGCAGCAAGGTGCAGAGCCACTGCAGTACAGAGGGTCTTAGGGTCGAGGCGTGTTCTCATTGCCGAAATGGGAGCTGTTTGGAGGAAGTCCCCAGAATGATATGCACTCACAGCTTGGAGACTGGCAGTCTCCCTGTCTGATGTTACAGCCCTGAGCATGTTGGCAAGCACCTTTACAGCGATGGGGCCATCCCAATTTGACTGTAGGCCAGTGCTGCACTAGGGTTTGGTGCTGGAACAGCAAGAGTCTACCATTCAGTGATGGCACTGGCGTAGCTAGGGTCCTGGATTCCTGCTGAGTCACTGTGGTTGTTCGGAATAATTTGTTTTATTAACTCATTTGATGTCTATGGAAGAGGATAGGAAAGCTGGTAGGGCAATCTGGGAGGATGTGCGTACTCCCAGCCCCCCAAACCTGACTGGAAGTGAGGCTTGCAACCACTGTCCATCTTCGAGGGAAAGATTCAATATACACTCTCTAGCATGGTCTTAAGGAGAGAGTCATCCAACTATCTCATATATACATATATATATATATATATATATATATATATATATATATATATATATATATATATATATATATATATATATATATATATATACATATATATATATATATATATATATATATATATATATATATATATATATATATATATATATATATATATTAGGACTGAGTCTTTAGTATAGTAATATATATATATATATATATATATATATATATATATATATATATATATATATATATATATATATATATATATATATATATATATATATTAGGACTGAGTCTTTAGTGTTTAATATTTTTGTTCGTAATTTATTGGTTAATATAACTTCAGGTATTAAATTATATTATATTTAAGCCTAATTAACTTGCAGGGCAAAGTCTGAATCAATTAAAGTTGTTTGTGTTGGGATCGTCCTTCATGAGATGTTGTTGTGGGACTTTTATACTGAGGACAGTGTTATTGTGCTGAGGACAGTGCTGAGGACAGAGTTGTCGTGCATTGTGTTGGTGTTGTTGTGAAGTAAGGTGTATCTTGTGTGTACAACCATCATCTTCCTCACTCACCTACCTCACTCACCCATCCACCTACCTCGCTTACCTCACTCACCCAACCACCTCACTCAACCATCCAACTACCTCACTTACCCATCCACCTACCTCACTCACTCACTCACTCATCCAAGTACCTAACTCACTTCACTCACCTACCTCACTCACCAATCCACTATACTTCCCATCTCTAGGCCCATAAATGTTAACCTTTCTCACACTCCAACAGCACGTCAAGTCCTAAAAACCATTTGTTTCCATTTACTTCTAACACGCTCACGCTCGCTTGCTGGAAGTCCAAGCCCCTCGCACACAAAACTTCCTTTAATCCCTGCCTCCAACAATTCCTAGACCGACCCTTACGTCGCCTTCCCTCCACTACAGATTTATACACTCTCGAAGTCATTCTATTTTGTTTCAGCCTCTCTACATGTCCGAACCACCTCAACAACCCTTCCTCAGCCCTCTGGACAACAGTTTTGGTAATCCCACACCTCCTCCTAACTTCCAAACTACGAATTCTCTGCATTATATTCACACAACACATTGCCCTCAGACACGACATCTCCACTGCCTCCAGCCTTCTCCTTGCTGCAACATTCATCACCCATGTTTCACACCCATATAAGAGCATTGGTATAACCATACTCTCATACATTCCCCTCTTTGCTTGCACGGACACAGTTTTTTGTCTCCACAGACTCCCCAGTGCACTACTCACTTTTTTCCCCTCTTCAATTCTATGATTCACCTCAACTTTCACAGATCCATCTGCTGACACGTCCACTCCTAAATATCTGAATACATTCACCTCTTCCATACTCTCTCCCTCCAATATGATATCTAATCTTTCGTTGCCTAATTATTTTTTGTTATTCTCCTCTTCTTACTCTTTCCTATATTCACTTTTAATTTTTTTCTTTTACATACCCTACCAAACTCATCCTCCAGCTCTGCAACTTCTCTTCAGAATCTTTTAACCCCACACCTTTTGCCAGCACCCGAACATTCACTTCTCTTACAACTCCATCTATAAATATATTGAGCAACCATGGTGACATCACACATCCTTGTCTAAGGCCTACCTTTACTGGGAAATAATCTTCCTCTCTCCTACATACTCTAACTTGAGCCTCACTATCCTCCTAAAAACTCTTCACTGCTTTCAGTAACCTACCTCCTATTCCATACATTTTCAACATCTGCCACATTGCCCTCTATCCACCCTGTCATACGCCTTTTCCAGATCCATAACTGCCACTAAAACCCCTTTACCTTTATCTAAATACAGTTCACCAATATATTTCACTGTAAACACCTGGTCCACACACCCCCTACCTTTCCTAAAGCCTCCTTGTTCATCTGCTATCCTACTCTCCGTCTTACTCACAATTCTTTCAATTATAACTCTACCATA
>NC_091340.1:11428099-11533099 GCF_038502225.1 Cherax quadricarinatus
GCAGACAGCTTCAGCACTCACTGATAGAGCAGACAGCCTCAACACTCACTGACAGAGCAGACAAACTCAACACTCACTGGCAGAGCATACAACCTCAACACTCACTGACAGAGCAGACAACCTCAACACTCACTGACAGAGCAGACAACCTCAACACTCACTGACAGAGCAGACAACCTCAACACTCACTGACAGAGCACACAGCCTCAACACTCACTGACAGAGCAGACAACCCTAACACTCAGTAACAGAGCAGACAGCCTCAACACTCACTGACAGAGCAGACAACCTCAACACTCATTGACAGAGCAGACAGCTTCAGCATTCACTGACAGAGCAGACAGGGTACACAGAGTGGGAAGAGAGAGGGTACACAGAGAGGGAAGAGAGAGAGAGTACACAGAGAGGGAAGAGAGAGAGCACACAGAGTAGGAAGAGAGATGGTACACAGAGTGGGAAGAGAGGGTACACAGAGTGGGAAGAGAGATGGTACACAGTGGGAAGAGAGAGGGTACACAGAGAGGGAAGAGAGAGGGTACACAGAGTGGGAAGAGAGGGTACACAGAGTGGGAAGAGATAGGGTACACAGTGTGGGAAGAGAGAGGGTACACAGAGTGGGGAGAGAATACACTGAGTGGGAAGAGAGAGGGTACACTGAGTGGGAAGAGAGGTTACACAGAGTGGGAAGAGAGAGGGTACACAGACTGGGAAGAGAGGGTACACAGAGTGGGAAGAGAGAGGGTACACAGAGTGGGAAGAGAGGGTACACAGAGTGGGAAGAAAGAGGGTACACAGAGTGGGAAGCGAGGGTACACAGAGTGGGAAGAGAGGGTACACAGAGTGGGAAGAGAGAGGGCACAAAGAGAGGGAAGAGAGAGGGTACACAGAGTGGGAAGAAAGGGTACACAGAGTGGGAAGAGAGAGGGTACACAGAGTGGGAAGAGAAGGTACACAGAGTGGGAAGATAAAGGGTACACAGAGTGGTAAGAGAGAGAGTACACAGAGAGGGAAGAGAGAGGGTACACAGAGTGGGAAGAGAAGGTACACAGAGTGGGAAAAGAGAGGGTACACAGAGTGGGAAGAGAGGGTACACAGAGTGGGAGGAGAGAGAGTACACAGAGAGGGAAGAGAGAGGGTACACAGAGTGGGAAGAGAGAGAGTACACAGAGTGGGAAGAGAGAGGGTACACAGAGTGGGAAGAGAGGGCAAACAGAGTGGGAAGAGAGAGGGTACACAGAGTAGGAAGAGAGAGGGTACACAGAGTGGGAAGAGAGAGGGTACACAGTGTGGGAAGAGAGGGCACACAGAGTGGGAAGAGAGAGGGTACACAGTGTGGGAAGAGAGAGGGTACACAGAGTGGGAAGAGAGAGAGTACACAGAGTGGGAAGAGAGAGGGTAAACAGAGAGGGAAGAGAGAGGGTACACAGAGTGGGAAGAGAGAGGGTACACAGAGTGGGAAGAGAGGGTACACAGAGTGGGAAGAGAGGGTACACAGAGTGGGAAGAGAGAGGATACACAGAGTGGGAAGAGAGAGGGTACACTGAGTGGGAAGAGAGAGGATACACAGAGTGGGAAGAGAGAGGGTACACTGAGTGGGAAGAGAGAGGGTACACAGAGTGGGAAGAAAGAGTACACAGAGTGGGAAGATAGAGGGTACACAGAGTGGTAAGAGAGAGAGTATACAGAGAGTGAAGAGAGGGTACACAGAGTGGGAAGAGAGACGGTACACAGAGTGGGAAGAGAGGGTACACAGAGTGGGAAGAGAGAGGGTACACAGAGAGGGGAGAGTACACAGAGTGGAAATAGAGAGGGTACACAGAGTGGGAAGAGAGAGAGAGTACACAGAGTGGGAGGATAGAGGGTACACAGAGTGGGAAGAGAGTTTACACAGAGTGGGAAGAGAGAGGGTACACAGAGTGGGAAGAGGGACGGGTACACAGAACCCACACCTAGCCAAGCACGTAAAGAAACTAGAGAAAGTGCAAAGGTTTGCAACAAGACTAGTCCCAGAGCTAAGAGGTATGTCCTACGAGGAGAGGTTAAGGGAAATCAACCTGACGACACTGGAGGATAGGAGAGATATGGGGGACATGATAACGACATACAAAATACTGAGAGGAATTGACAAGGTGGAGAGGGAAGAGAGGGGGTACACAGAGTGGGAAGAGAGGGTACACAGAGTGGGAAGAGAGAGGATACACAGAGTGGGAAGAGAGAGGGTACACTGAGTGGGAAGAGAGGGCACACAGAGTGGGAAGAGAAAGGGTACACAGAGTGGGAAGAGAGAGGGTACACAGAGTGTGAAGAGAGAGGGTACAAAGAGTGGGAAGAGAGAGTGTACACAGAGTGGGAAGAGAGAGGGTACACAGAGTGGGAAGAGAGAGGGTACACAGAGTGGGAAGAGAGAGGGTACACAGAGTGGGAAGAGAGAGGGTACACAGAGTGAGAAGAGAGAGGGTACACAGAGTGGGAAGAGAGAAGGTACTCAGAGTGGGAAGATAGAGGGTACACAGAGTGGGAAGAGAGAGGGTACACAGAGTGGGAAGAGAGAGGGTACACAGAGTGGGAAGAGAGAGGGTACATAGAGTGGGAAGAGAGAGGGTACACAGAGTGGGAAGAGAGAAGGTACTCAGAGTGGGAGGATAGAGGGTACACAGAGTGGGAAGAGAGTTTACACAGAGTGGGAAGAGAGAGGGTACACAGAGTGGGAAGAGGGACGGGTACACAGAACCCACACCTAGCCAAGCACGTAAAGAAACTAGAGAAAGTGCAAAGGTTTGCAACAAGACTAGTCCCAGAGCTAAGAGGTATGTCCTACGAGGAGAGGTTAAGGGAAATCAACCTGACGACACTGGAGGATAGGAGAGATATGGGGGACATGATAACGACATACAAAATACTGAGAGGAATTGACAAGGTGGAGAGAGACAGAATGTTCCAGAGATGGGACACAGCAACAAGGGGACACAGTTGGAAGTTGAAGACTCAGATGAATCACAGGGATGTTAGGAAGTATTTCTTCAGCCACAGAGTAGTCAGGAAGTGGAATAGTTTGGGAAGCGATGTAGTGGAGGCAGGATCCATACATAGCTTTAAGCAGAGGTATGATAAAGCTCATGAAGCGGTGAGAGTGACCTAGTAGCGACCAATGAAGAGGCGGGGACAGGAGCTATGACTCGACCCCTGCAACCACAACTAGGTGAGTACAGAGAGGGGAAAGGAACACAGAGAAGAGAGAAGGGTACACAGAGAGGGAAGAGAAGGTACATAGAGAGGGAAGAGAGAGGGTACATAGAGAGGGAAGAGAGAGGGGTACACAGAGAGGGAAGATGGAGGGTAGATAGAGAGGGAAGAGAGAGGGTACATAGAGAGATAAGAGAGAGGGGTACACAGAGAGGGAAGAGATAGGATACATAGAGAGGGATGAGAGAGGGGAACGGTACACAGAGAGGGAAGAGAGAGAGTACATAGAGAGGGAAGAGAAAGGGTACATAGAGAGGGAAGAGAGAGTATACGCAGAGAGGGAAGAGAGAGGGTACATAGAGAGGGAAGATAGAGGGGTACACAGAGAGGGAAAGGGCACACAGAGGGGAGAGAGAGAGCGTACAGTTGAAAGGGGAAAAAGAGATACACTACCGAGGGGAAAGAGGAAAATTGGATGCAACTTGAAGGGGAGAGACTGATTGATTGACATAATTGTTCCAGCACTGAGGGGAAAGTTGAAGGGGGAGGGGGGAAGTGAAGGGGAGGGGGGAAGTGAGGAAGGAGAGAGGAAGTGAAGGAAAAGAGGGGAAGTGAAGGGGGAGGAAGGAAGAAAATGTGTAAAGGAGAAGTGGAGAGGAGAGAAGGGAAGTGAAGGGAAAGAGGGGAAATTAAGCAAGTGAGGGGAGAATTTTACGGTATCCCTCAAGGAATACCACTAAGTACTCAAAAAAATATAATTTATTCCAAAGTTATTTGTTTATTCCTCGAGAACGCTGCATGCGATAGGCTTCAAATTTTACCCAAAATAACTTGTGAATATCTCCTCTGATTGAAAGAATTGTTATTATCACTTGTCTAACACTTGTGTATCTTTATTGTGCGTACCCAGGTGTGGGTACGCAGGTGTAGATACCCAAGTGTGTATACCCAAGTGTATATATCTATGTGTGGATACCCAGGTGTAGATACCCAGGTGTGGATACCCAAGTGTAGATACCCAGGTGTGGATAAACAAGTGTGGATACCCAGGTGTGGATACCCAAGTGTAGATACCAGGTGTGGATACCCAAGTGTAGATACCAGGTGAGGATACTCAAGTGTAGATAACAGGTGAGGATACCCAAGTGTAGATACCAGGTGAGGATACCCAAGTGTGGATACCCAGGTGTGGATACCAGGTGTGGATACCAGGTGTGGATACCAGGTGTGGATACCAGGTGTGGATACCAGGTGTGGATACCAGGTGTGGATACCAGGTGTGGATACCAGGTGTGGATACCAGGTATGGATACCAGGTGTGGATACCAGGTGTGGATACCAGGTGTGGATACCAGGTGTGGATACCAGGTGTGGATACCAGGTGTGGATACCAGGTGTGGATACCAGGTGTGGATACCAGGTGTGCTAGCTGTGTTCTTGTTAACAAGTTAGTATGGAAACATCGCAACAATCACGGATATTAGAAAACGTTATCAGTCTATTTCTGTCTCTCTCTTTCTCTGTTTTGGAAATACAGAGAACTGTTATGGCTCTTGTTCAGTCGTGTATGAAAGTTATGGAAAAATTATTAAAAAATATACCCATGATATTAGTGCTGTATATTCGGTAGGCTTTAAGATTAGAAGCTTATCACAGCTTCCCCTGAAAGTCTTAGTCTTGTGGGGACACGAGAAGTGGCTAAGGTCCATCTGGGTGAAAGGATATTTTTACTAAACATGTTTCGGTCCTAGAATCCTAATCACTCGGTACTTATATCGTGATGTATTCAGGAAAGGTATCCTAAGTGTTGTACAACACTAAATTGCCGCAACTGTCAACAACTCACTTAAGGAAGTGATCCATGGTGAGGCGCCGCTAGCCACTAATCAGCTAGTACAGTGGACGGTTTACTGGTTTGCTAGTTTTAAGGTTGGCTTTGCCACGGATTTCAACATCACTATGATGGTGGAGGTGCTAAGTGTATGTAATGGTGCTCCTTCCTCCAAACTGCAGTTACCAGTATACTTCCTCCAAACTGCAGGTACCAGTATACTTCCTCCAAACTGCAGGTACCAGTATACTTCCTCCAAACTGCAGGTACCAGTATACTTCCTATAAACTGCAGGTACCAGTATACTTCCTCCAAACTGCAGGTACCAGTATACTTCCTCCAAACTGCAGGTACCAGTATACTTCCTCCAAACTGCAGGCATCAGTATACTTCCTCCAAACTGCAGGTACCAGTATACTTCCTCCAAACTGCAGGTACCAGTATACTTCCTCCAAATTGCAGGTACCAGTGTACTTCCTCCACACTGCAGGTACCAGTATACTTCCTCCAAACTGCAGGTACCAGTATACTTCCTCCAAACTGCAGGTACCAGTATACTTCCTCCAAACTGCAGGTACCAGTATACTTCCTCCAAACTGCAGGTACCAGTAAGCTTCCTCCAAACTGCAGGTACCAGTATACTTCCTCCAAACTGCAGGTACCTGTATATTTCCTCCAAACTGCAGGTACCAGTATACGTCCTTCAAACTGCAGGTACCAGTATACTTCCTCAAAACTGCAGGTACCAGTATACTTCCTCCAAACTGCAGGTACCAGTATACTTCCTCCAAACTGCAGGTACCAGTATACTTCCTCCAAACTGCAAGTACCAGTATACTTCCTCCAAACTGCAGGTACCAGTATACTTCCTCCAAACTGCAGGTACCAGTATACTTCCTCCAAACTGCAGGTACAAGTATACTTCCTCCAAACTGCAGGTACCAGTATACTTCCTCCAAACTGCAGGTACAAGTATACTTCCTCCAAACTGCAGGTACCAGTATACTTCCTCCAAACTGCAGGTACCAGTATACTTCCTCCAAACTGCAGGTACCAGTATACTTCCTCCAAACTGCAGGTACCAGTATACTTCCTCCAAACTGCAGGTACCAGTATACTTCCTCCAAACTGCAGGTACCAGTATACTTCCTCCACACTGCAGGTACCAGTATACTTCCTCCAAACTGCAGGTGCCAGTATACTTCCTCCAAACTGCAGGTACCAGTATACTTCCTCCAAACTGCAGGTGCCAGTATACTTCCTCCAAACTGCAGGTACCAGTATACTTCCTCCAAACTGCAGGTACCAGTATACTTCCTCCACACTGCAGGTGCCAGTATACTTCCTCCAAACTGCAGGTACCAGTATACTTCCTCCAAACTGCGGGTACCAGTATACTTCCTCCAAACTGCGGGTACCAGTATACTTCCTCCAAACTGCAGGTGCCAGTATACTTCCTCCAAACTGCAGGTGCCAGTATACTTCCTCCAAACTGCAGGTACCAGTATACTTCCTCCAAACTGCGGGTACCAGTATACTTCCTCCAAACTGCGGGTACCAGTATACTTCCTCCAAACTGCAGGTGCCAGTATACTTCCTCCAAACTGCAGGTGCCAGTATACTTCCTCCAAACTGCAGGTACCAGTATACTTCCTCCAAACTGCGGGTACCAGTATACTTCCTCCAAACTGCAGGTGCCAGTATACTTCCTCCAAACTGCAGGTGCCAGTATACTTCCTCCAAACTGCAGGTACCAGTATACTTCCTCCAAACTGCAGGTACCAGTATACTTCCTCCAAACTGCAGGTACCAGTATACTTCCTCCACACTGCAGGTACCAGTATACTTCCTCCAAACTGCAGGTGCCAGTATACTTCCTCCAAACTGCAGGTACCAGTATACTTCCTCCAAACTGCAGGTGCCAGTATACTTCCTCCAAACTGCAGGTACCAGTATACTTCCTCCAAACTGCAGGTACCAGTATACTTCCTCCACACTGCAGGTGCCAGTATACTTCCTCCAAACTGCAGGTACCAGTATACTTCCTCCAAACTGCGGGTACCAGTATACTTCCTCCAAACTGCGGGTACCAGTATACTTCCTCCAAACTGCAGGTGCCAGTATACTTCCTCCAAACTGCAGGTGCCACTATACTTCCTCCAAACTGCAGGTACCAGTATACTTCCTCCAAACTGCGGGTACCAGTATACTTCCTCCAAACTGCGGGTACCAGTATACTTCCTCCAAACTGCAGGTGCCAGTATACTTCCTCCAAACTGCAGGTTCCAGTATACTTCCTCCAAACTGCAGGTACCAGTATACTTCCTCCAAACTGCGGGTACCAGTATACTTCCTCCACACTGCAGGTGCCAGTATACTTCCTCCAAACTGCGGGTACCAGTATACTTCCTCCAAACTGCAGGTGCCAGTATACTTCCTCCAAACTGCAGGTACCAGTATACTTCCTCCAAACTGCGGGTACCAGTATACTTCCTCCAAACTGCAGGTGCCAGTATACTTCCTCCAAACTGCAGGTGCCAGTATACTTCCTCCAAACTGCAGGTACCAGTATACTTCCTCCAAACTGCGGGTACCAGTATACTTCCTCCAAACTGCGGGTACCAGTATACTTCCTCCAAACTGCAGGTGCCAGTATACTTCCTCCAAACTGCAGGTGCCAGTATACTTCCTCCAAACTGCAGGTACCAGTATACTTCCTCCAAACTGCGGGTACCAGTATACTTCCTCCACACTGCAGGTGCCAGTATACTTCCTCCAAACTGCGGGTACCAGTATACTTCCTCCAAACTGCAGGTGCCAGTATACTTCCTCCAAACTGCAGGTTCCAGTATACTTCCTCCAAACTGCGGGTACCAGTATACTTCCTCCAAACTGCAGGTGCCAGTATACTTCCTCCAAACTGCAGGTGCCAGTATACTTCCTCCAAACTGCAGGTGCCAGTATACTTCCTCCAAACTGCGGGTACCAGTATACTTCCTCCACACTGCAGGTGCCAGTATACTTCCTCCAAACTGCGGGTACCAGTATACTTCCTCCAAACTGCAGGTACCAGTATACTTCCTCCAAACTGCGGGTACCAGTATACTTCCTCCAAACTGCGGGTACCAGTATACTTCCTCCAAACTGCAGGTGCCAGTATACTTCCTCCAAACTGCAGGTGCCAGTATACTTCCTCCAAACTGCAGGTACCAGTATACTTCCTCCAAACTGCAGGTACCAGTATACTTCCTCCAAACTGCAGGTACCAGTATACTTCCTCCAAACTGCGGGTACCAGTATACTTCCTCCAAACTGCGGGTACCAGTATACTTCCTCCAAACTGCAGGTACCAGTATACTTCCTCCAAACTGCAGGTACCAGTATACTTCCTCCAAACTGCAGGTCCCAGTATACTTCCTCCAAACTGCGGGTACCAGTATACTTCCTCCAAACTGCAGGTACCAGTATACTTCCTCCAAACTGCAGGTACCAGTATACTTCCTCCAAACTGCAGGTACCAGTATACTTCCTCCAAACTGCAGGTCCCAGTATACTTCCTCCAAACTGCAGGTACCAGTATACTTCCTCCAAACTGCAGGTACCAGTATACTTCCTCAAAACTGCAAGTACCAGTATACTTCCTCCAAACTGCAGGTACCAGTATACTTCCTCCAAACTGCAAGTACCAGTATACTTCCTCCAAACTGCAGGTACCAGTATACTTCCTCCAAACTGCAGGTCCCAGTATACTTCCTCCAAACTGCAGGTACCAGTATACTTCCTCCAAACTGCAGGTACCAGTATACTTCACCTCTTGGTCGTTCTATTGCCTCAATTTTAGGTGATTTTTTTAAATAAAGGATCTTTTATGTTTTCCAAATAATAACATCAACGAAAGATACGATTTCATTGTCTTTTTTTTTCTTCTTCTTCTTCTTCTTGAGTAAATTTACTGGAGTGATGACTCAATATCTTTGGGATGCGCTAAACCCATAGGGGCCATATAGAGCCTGGGGAATGGGAGAAGACCAGGTTTGATTCAAGAAAAGAGACAGAGGGGAAATACTGACCTGTGGTAAGAAGAGAGGTCACCTGGAACAAGAGTGTGACCAGTAGTAAGACAGGAGGTCGCCTGGAACAAGAGTGTGACCAGTAGTAAGACAGGAGGTCGCCTGGAACAAGAGTGTGACCAGTAGTAAAACAGGAGGTCGCCTGGAACAAGAGTGTGACCAGTAGTAGGACAGGAGGTCGCCTGGAACAAGAGTGTGACCAGTAGTAAGACAGGAGGTCGCCTGGAACAAGAGTGTGACCAGTAGTAAGACAGGAGGTCGCCTGGAACAAGAGTGTGACCAGTAGTAAGACAGGAGGTCGCCTGGAACAAGAGTGTGACCAGTAGTAAGACAGGAGGTCGCCTGGAACAAGAGTGTGACCAGTAGTAAGATAGGAGGTCGCCTGGAACAAGAGTGTGACCAGTAGTAAGATAGGAGGTCGCCTGGAACAAGAGTGTGACCAGTAGTAAGACAGGAGGTCGCCTGGAACAAGAGTGTGACCAGTAGTAAGACAGGAGGTCGCCTGGAACAAGAGACGGTCACCAGTAGTGAGACAAGAGGTCATCTGGAACAAGAGAAAGCACATGATACGTTTTTATAGTTAATAATCCTGAAGTGACATTATACCTGGAAGGTCATTATACCTGGAGGGTTATTATCCCTGGAGGGTTATTGTAAGCCACTTCATAGACTTCAAAGAATAAAAAGTCACAATACCGCGGCTGGAACAATACACAAATAACCTGCACTGAAGAGACGGAAACTTGCAACGATGTTTCAGTCCAGTGTAGATCGTTGTTACTCACAAAACCATAATAACATGATTGCAAACAAATCATCCTGTGATCTGAGCTATTATTAATAGTCCAAGTTTAACCAAAATGTTGTCATAATTTAGAGTCTCGTAACTGCAAGTTATTCGTGTACAGACTTCAGAGTCTGGTGGACATATTCCAACTCTCCTTGTGACTGTGGTTGATGACTGCTAGATGAGAAGAACTGATTCCCAGTTGAGATGAAGCTATCCAGAATTTTTTAGAGGTGAAATTGAATGCTTGATTTGGTTAGATTTTAATACGAAGTCCCACCTGTGAGAAGGGTTATTAAACCAGTAAGAGTATTATTACAACCCAGGAGTCCAAATGGCCTGTTATCCTGGGTGTAAAGGGAGCAAAATGAACACAGCAGAAAACTTTTGACTTATATTATCCTTCACCAATTTAGAACAGAAGTATGTACACTATATACACTATGTGCAGTGATAGGTATTAGTGCACTCCACGGTAAGCAAGGCGGAATAGAAGCCACTAGAGAGCAGACCGTGCTTCAACCAGCTCTAGAATGGGAATGACAAGGGCAGACAGGAGAGTGGTACCCACATAACCTCTGCGATTGCCAAAACCATCTTCTCATTGGCTGGAACCTGGGTACTGATTGAACGACGGGGCCCCATCATCAACCCTCAGTCACCTGGTTCGCTGGTTGGGGGAGATAGCCTGTAAATGAGGGTGTGTACATGGGCCGAATAAAGGTTACGTACTCTTTGCATGCCACAAGTATTAACCCCAAAGGGTCATTAACCTAGCAGCATTTGATAAAGGTGAAGTGAGCTTCTGTATACATACATATGACACAATTTGGTTAGGAAATGTGACTTGAATTTTTAAAATATTCGCATACAAAAAATGTGTGTGTTGTTATCTCACTACATCCAACTCGACCCAACAGTACCACGTTAACGCTCTCTAAGCTCTACAAATGAATAATATAGAGTAAAAAGTAAGTATAGCAATTTTCGCTTAGCAAAAATAAAAAGTTAAATGGGGGTCTGGAACACAACCCTATTTTCTCATATGTTTTAAACTTCATGTGTGATAATTTTCAGGACCGCATCCTGTGCATGCACAGTTTATCATTTTATTTAAACATGGAGAGAGGAGAGCGAGATATAATTCAGGAACGTAACCCTATTTTTCCTATACGTTCTTTACTTCACATAACACTAATTTTCAGAAACGCATCTGATGACTTAAGCAGAGGTCAACTATTTTATTTAAACTCAGACGACTGTAAAGAGAAAAGTGACATTCTCAGATTTACAGTTGTATTAAAAGTCGTCTCCCACCTCTAGAGGGGACATGCTATAGATTATAGAAGATAGCTAAGTTGAGGGGAAGTGATATAGATTACCGAGGCTAACTAAGCTTAGGGAATGTGCTACATATTATAAAGAATAGCCAGAGTAAGGGAAGGGTAATATAGATAATAGAGAATAGCCAAGTGGAGGGGAATAATACCAATCAGTGATAATGATGATGGAAGCAAAGTAAGAGAATGAGGGGAGGTGTTGCTAAGAGAGATGAAACTGAAGAGAGATGATACTGGGAAACAAAGTTGAAACTGAGGGGAGGGGATACTGAGATAAATGAAACTGAGGGAAGATGCTGTAATGTTCTTGTGCAGTATTTATGAATGTTTATTGAGGAAATGTTTTGCCAGCCAGTGACTTCTTCAGTCCAATTCTGAGAAGAACGGTGAAAGATGAGAAGGTAATCAGTCGCTTAGCCTGAAGTCGATGTGTACAGTCCATTAGTCTCGACAAAAGTACTTTTCTCAAGACTAGCTGAACACACCGACTCCAGGCTGAGGTGGCCTGGTGGCTAAAGCTCCCGCTTCACACACGGAGGGCCCGGGTTCGATTCCCGGCGGGTGGAAACATTTCGACACGTTTCCTTACACCTGTTGTCCTGTTCACCTAGCAGCAAATAGGTACCTGGGTGTTAGTCGACTGGTGTGGGTCGCATCCTGGGGGACAAGATTAAGGACCCCAATGGAAATAAGTTAGACAGTCCTCGATGACGCACTGACTTTCTTGGGTTATCCTGGGTGGCTAACCCTCCGGGGTTAAAAATCCGAACGAAATCTTATCTTATCTTATCTTATCTTATTACCCCAAACTCCACCACACTTTCCGCGTTTCTCTGCATTAGACTGAAGAAGCCACTGGTTGGCGAAGCGTTTCTTCAATAAAGATTCCCAAATGTTGCAAAAGTATGTGAATCTTCAAGAGAAGTATGATTACTTTTCTACGAGGGGTCACCCTACCTCGTGGGCTCCAGGAATAAAAATAAAATCTTCCGAGGGGAGATAAAACCGAGGGGAAATATTGAGAGGGGAACTACCTGACAAAGAGGAAATCCAATTCGATACAAATGAGGCATTGCGGACGATTCTGAAACAAAGAACACAGAACACAGTGGGCGTTGAATCCATGGAAAGAGAGTGAGTTCAGATGTTTACAGTCGTACAGTTATGGTAATGATGTATGATACCGTCATAATGAAGGTTCAGTCACATGTGCAACACCTGAGTAGGAGCCCAGGAGTTACCTACTTACCTGGAGAGTGTTCCGGGGGTCAACGCCCCCGTGGCCCTCTCCATGAGTTACTCATGACTGACTCTTGGACATGACCAGCTCTTAGACATGACTACCTCTTGGACATGATCAACTTTTGTACATGACCAGCTCTTGGACATGACCAACTCTTAGACATGACCAGCTCTTAGACATGACCAACTCTTAAACATGACCAGCTCTTGGACACACTCCCTTCCCACAGTTGCAACTCACCTAACCAAAGATTCTGAGAGTCCATCTTCCTGTCTGTGCTTCATTAATATTATTAGAATCAGAAACAAAGCACGAAACCTACAAGGGTCATACTGCTCACGACTGTGCTTCAGATTCATAAATAATAAGGCCCTGATCACCGGCTTCCAGGCTCGGGACTGATTACTTCATCTTCTACTGTCTTGGTGCGTCGTCTCTGTATTGAATTGTAAACCCTAATGGTTGTCGAAATGTCTTCAGAGAAGAGATAAGATAAGATAAGATTTCGTTCGGATTTTTAACCCCGGAGGGTTAGCCACCCAGGATAACCCAAGAAAGTCAGTGCGTCATCGAGGACTGTCTAACTTATTTCCATTGGGGTCCTTAATCTTGTCCCCCAGGATGCGACCCACATCAGTCGACTAACACCCAGGTACCTATTTGCTGCTAGGTGAACAGGACAACAGGTGTAAGGAAACGTGTCGAAATGTTTCCACCCGCCGGGAATCGAACCCGGACCCTCCGTGTGTGAAGCGGGAGCTTTAGCCACCAAGCCACCGGGCCACCGAGAAAGGTCTCCAAGTATTGCACTTTCGTCTAATTCCATGTCCTCACATGCATCGTAAAAGACACGTAGCGGAACAAGCATTGAGATGACTCGTTGAAGCTCTAATAGACTGAAACGTCACAATAGACGCTCGTTCTACAGCTAGTTTAGCTCAACGGGAACAGCCAACTTCTCCAGCAGATGATGCATGAAGAACAGGCGAAGGAGGCACATCAACACCTCTTGTATCTTGTGAATCCTCATGTACTGTATTGTCTCGCTCGCTTTGCCAACCTCTTCAGTAGAATACATGTGCAGACACCCAAGTGTTACACAGGTGCAACACCCTAGTGTATTGTATTCCATTAACATAAACGAATCAGAAAGGATACGATAACAGGCATGAGGTACACAGTAAACTAGCCACTACTATCCACAGGATGGGCATGAGGTACACAGTAAACTAGCCACTACTATCCACAGGATGGGCATGAGGTACACAATAAACTAGCCACTACTATCCACAGGATGGGCATGAGGTACACAGTAAACTAGCCACTACTATCCACAGGATGGGCATGAGGTACACAGTAAACTAGCCACTACTATCCACAGGATGGGCATGAGGTACACAGTAAACTAGCCACTACCATCCACAGGATGGGTATGGGGTGCACAATAAACTAGCCACTACTATCCACAGGATGGGCATGAGGTACACAGTAAACTAGCCACTACTATCCACAGGATGGGCATGAGGTACACAGTAAACTAGCCACTACTATCCACAGGATGGGCATGAGGTACACAGTAAACTAGCCACTACTATCCACAGGATGGGCATGAGGTACACAATAAACTAGCCACTACTATCCACAGGATGGGCATGAGGTACACAGTAAACTAGCCACTACCATCCACAGGATGGGCATGAGGTACACAGTAAACTAGCCACTACTATCCACAGGATGGGCATGAGGTACACAATAAACTAGCCACTACTATCCACAGGATGGGCATGAGGTACACAGTAAACTAGCCACTACCATCCACAGGATGGGCATGAGGTACACAGTAAACTAGCCACTACTATCCACAGGATGGGCATGAGGTACACAGTAAACTAGCCACTACCATCCACAGGATGGGCATGAGGTACACAGTAAACTAGCCACTATCATCCACAGGATGGGCATGAGGTACACAGTAAACTAGCCACTACTATCCACAGGATGGGCATGAGGTACACAGTAAACTAGCCACTACTATCCACAGGATGGGCATGAGGTACACAGTAAACTAGCCACTACTATCCACAGGATGGGCATGAGGTACACAGTAAACTAGCCACTACCATCCACAGGATGGGCATGAGGTACACAGTAAACTAGCCACTACTATCCACAGGATGGGCATGAGGTACACAGTAAACTAGCCACTACTATCCACAGGATGGGCATGAGGTACACAGTAAACTAGCCACTACCATCCACAGGATGGGCATGAGGTACACAGTAAACTAGCCACTACTATCCACAGGATGGGCATGAGGTACACAGTAAACTAGCCACTACTATCCACAGGATGGGCATGAGGTACACAGTAAACTAGCCACTACCATCCACAGGATGGGCATGAGGTACACGGTAAACTAGCCACTACTATCCACAAGATAGGCATGAGGTACACAGTAAACTAGCCACTACCATCCACAGGATGGGCATGAGGTACACGGTAAACTAGCCACTACTATCCACAGGATGGGCATGAGATACACAGTAAACTAGCCACTACCATCCACAGGATGGGCATGAGGTACACAGTAAACTAGCCACTACTATCCACAGGATGGGCATGAGGTACACAGTAAACTATCCACTACCATCCACAGGATGGGCATGAGGTACACAGTAAACCAGCCACTACCATCCACAGGATGGACATGAGGTACACAGTAAACTAGCCACTACTATCCACAGGATGGGCATGAGGTACACAGTAAACTAGCCACTACCATCCACAGGATGGGCATGAGGAACACAGTAAACTAGCTACCACTATCCACAGGATGGGCATGAGGTACACAGTAAACTAGCCACTACCATCCACAGGATGGGCATGAGGTACACAGTAAACTAGCCACTACTATCCACAGGATGGGCATGAGGTACACAGTAAACTAGCCACTACCATCCACAGGATGGGCATGAGGTACACAGTAAACTAGCCACTATCATCCACAGGATGGGCATGAGGTACACAGTAAACTAGCCACTACTATCCACAGGATGGGCATGAGGTACACAGTAAACTAGCCACTACTATCCACAGGATGGGCATGAGGTACACAGTAAACTAGCCACTACTATCCACAGGATGGGCATGAGGTACACAGTAAACTAGCCACTACCATCCACAGGATGGGCATGAGGTACACAGTAAACTAGCCACTACTATCCACAGGATGGGCATGAGGTACACAGTAAACTAGCCACTACTATCCACAGGATGGGCATGAGGTACACAGTAAACTAGCCACTACTATCCACAGGATGGGCATGAGGTACACAGTAAACTAGCCACTACTATCCACAGGATGGGCATGAGGTACACAGTAAACTAGCCACTACCATCCACAGGATGGACATGAGGTACACGGTAAACTAGCCACTACTATCCACAAGATAGGCATGAGGTACACAGTAAACTAGCCACTACCATCCACAGGATGGGCATGAGGTACACGGTAAACTAGCCACTACTATCCACAGGATGGGCATGAGATACACAGTAAACTAGCCACTACCATCCACAGGATGGGCATGAGGTACACAGTAAACTAGCCACTACTATCCACAGGATGGGCATGAGGTACACAGTAAACTAGCCACTACCATCCACAGGATGGGCATGAGGTACACGGTAAACTAGCCACTACTATCCACAAGATAGGCATGAGGTACACAGTAAACTAGCCACTACCATCCACAGGATGGGCATGAGGTACACAGTAAACTAGCCACTACCATCCACAGGATAGACATGAGGTACACAGTAAACTAGCCACTACCATCCACAGGATAGACATGAGGTACACAGTAAACTAGCCACTACCATCCACAGGATAGACATGAGGTACACAGTAAACTAGCCACTACCATCCACAGGATGGGCATGAGGTACACAGTAAACTAGCCACTACCATCCACAGGATGGGTATAAGGTACACAGTAAACTAGCCACTACCATCCACAGGATGGATATAAGGTACACAGTAAACTAGCCACTACCATCCACAGGATGGATATAAGGTACACAGTAAACTAGCCACTACTATCCACAGGATGGGCATGAGATACACAGTAAACTAGCCATTACCATCCACAGGATGGATATAAGGTACACAGTAAACTAGCCACTACCATCCACAGGATGGATATAAGGTACACAGTAAACTAGCCACTACCATCCACAGGATGGATATAAGGTACACAGTAAACTAGCCACTACCATCCACAGGATGGATATAAGGTACACAGTAAACTAGCCACTACTATCCACAGGATGGGCATGAGGTACACAGTAAACTAGCCACTACTATCCACAGGATAGACATGAGGTACACAGTAAACTAGCCACTACCATCCACAGGATGGGCATGAGGTACACAGTAAACTAGCCACTACTATCCACAGGATGGGTATGAGGTACACAGTAAACTAGCCACTACTATCCACAGGATGGGCATGAGGTACACAGTAAACTAGCCACTACTATCCACAGGATGGGCATGAGGTACACAGTAAACTAGCCACTACCATCCACAGGATGGGCATGAGGTACACAGTAAACTAGCCACTACCATCCACAGGATGGGCATGAGGTACACAGTAAACTAGCCACTACTATCCACAGGATGGGTATGAGGTACACAGTAAACTAGCCACTACCATCCACAGGATGGGCATGATGTACACAGTAAACTAGCCACTACTATCCACAGGATAGACATGAGGTACACAGTAAACTAGCCACTACCATCCATAGGATGGGCATGATGTACACAGTAAACTAGCCACTACCATCCACAGGATGGATATGGGAAACACGACAAACTAGTCACTACTGCGATAAAACATAGCAGTCGTCTCGCAATATAACTTGCAGTCTTACACACTGACAGAAACTTTACACTTGCTCTCATCTTCCTCTCAGTGGTACAGTTTTTTGGTCAGCTGTTGTATAACTGACAGCTGCTGACTTGTCCCTCGCAGCTGCAGATTTCTGACACCGTAGTGTTGTTTCTGACACCGTAGTGTTGTTTCTGACACCGTAGTGTTGTTTCTGACACCGTAGTGTTGTTTGTGGTAAAAGGATGTAATTTGTGACACCGTAATGAGAGTGGTAATACTAGCTAGCTACCAGTACACAGCAGGTGTTCCCACTTTGTAACTATCAAACAGTATATTGTAGCCACTTATTACAGTTAGTACCACTATGTAACAGTCATATTTACAAGGGTAGCAGCACCCTGAATCAGTCAAATATAATGTAATCACGTACTGCTGGTGTTCTTTTAATGTAACTATCACAAATATTAATGTAACCACACACTGCTAATGTTTTCAATTTGATTTAATAAAATAAATAGTGTTTCGTTGGCTGGAGAAGCTCTCTGTGTCCTGCCTGATGTATCTCTGTCATCTGAGTGAGTGAAAGAGAAAAGTATTCCATTTAATAGGAGAGTACATCAAAGCTCTCCCTCTCCTCTCCCTCACTCTTCTCCCTCACTCTTCTACCTCACTCATCTCCCTTTCTCCCTCCATTCCTTCTCCCTCAATGCGCCAACCAAGGTCCTCTACCACCACCATCACCCACCACTACCTGTCTTAAGCCACAATTCTCCTTTAGTCTCTCTCTCTCTCTCTCTCTCTCCCTCTCTCTCTCTCTCTCTCTCTCTCTCTCTCTCTCTCTCTCTCTCTCTCTCTCTCTCTCTCTCTCTCTTCCCTGGGGTACTTCTCCCTCTTTCCCTCTCTCCCTCCCTACCTCCCTCCCACTATTCTTGTAATTCCACGTCTCTTTCTCTTCCATCTACTTGGTTCATCATCTCTTTACTTGTGTCTTTCTCTTCCGTTTGATTCTCATCTGTTTTTCTTCTTCTATTTCTACGCCTTCCTCCCCTCTTCTTCCTCTCCTCCCCCTCCTACTATTAATGTTAGCCACGTAACTAAGTTTTCGCTGCACTAACCATAAAAAGCTACATAGCTATTTGCATACTGTGAGAAGAAGAGGTCGTGACCCCGTGTCAAGACACGTGTCCACCCCCCCCCCCCCCGCGGTGCTATGACACCTCAGCCCCGTGTCACGACACACACACACACACACACGCACTCACAGTCATCAATGTCCCATAAACACGTAAGATGACAGGTAAATCTGACAAACTTCCTCCCACATTCACTACACTTTTCCTCTGAGGCTGTTCAGTGTTCTTATTCAAAGAGTATTCTCTCTCTCTCTCTATCTCTCTCTCTCTCTCTATCTCTCTCTCTCTCTCTCTCTCCCTCTCTCTCTTTTTTCGTTTAGGTCAGGTCTGGGACCGGGTCTGGGGGATGATGATCGCGGATATTATTACTTGATGCTTGTAATAATCTGGGCTACTATTGTGGTGCTTTACATGTGAGGGATAAATGAAATATCAGTCTTATGACTCTAGTGAACTTTCTTCAGTAATATCAATATTAATGAGAGAATCAAGAACAAGAAAGCTATATTTCACTTATTCAAACAAAAGTAATTAGAACACACACACACACACACACACACACACACGCACACACACACACACATACACACACACACACACACACACACACACACACACACACACACACACACACACACACACACACACACACACACACACACACACACACACACACACACACACACTAACACACCAACTCACAGTCCGCAAGCGTACACTCACACTTCAGCCCAAGAGACAGACACTGGGACTGTCTAACACTGTCTCAGCTGCCGAGATTATCTCCGGCACTATATATATCCCTACCTGTTGGCCCTCAGCCCAAAAGCCAGTGAGTTTAATCACTTCTTGGCTGTCTGGCTGGCTCTTAGTACCCGTGCTGGGACCAGGTCAATCCTGCAACTTGCAAAATCTGTGTTACGTAAGCATGGAGAGCTGATTGATGTCTTTGAGTGTGAATGACCGACGTTCAGAGTGAGGAGGTGACTGATTATAGTGTTGTTGTGCTGTTAAAGAAACGTTAAGATTGTAGGGTGAGGCAGCGTCTGGGGATGGAACGTTGTGATGTATTTGTTAACTCCTTGATCAGTTCTAAATTTAGTAGGTGAAAGGACACATGTATAACTAATGTGGTATTTTATTGTGGCAATGTTTCGCTCTCCAGGAGCTTTGTCAAGCTGTTATCACACACGGCTTGATAAAGCTCCTGGAGAGCGAAACGTTGCCACAATATGAAGTCACATTATTTGCACTTGTGTCCTTTTACCTAACATATTGTCGGTAATTTTAGCAACATTACTAATTTATATTAATGATTTATAAATCTGACAAGCTGATGATTACGACTGCTGTGCTTCACGTCTTCCACCGTCTCTAACAGATTCAACAAGACTGAGGGAACGTTTCGCCACACAGTGGCTTCATCAGTCCATACACAGGAGAATGGTGAAGAACAGGAGAACTTTGAGGTAATCAGTCCCTCAGCCTTGAGTCGATGTAGTCCATCAATCTTGAAAAGAATACAGCATATGTGCGAAGAAGTGGCTTATATACTGTAGGCAGGAGAGGTGCAGCAGTCGTAGGTGGTGTCACCAAATATTGCACATGTCTAATTTATCAACTTGTCGGTACTCTGAAACATATATCTACAAGACTGAGGGACTGATCACCTCGAACTACTACTTTACGCCTTCCACCATCTACAGTAATATTCTCTGTAATGAACTGATAAAGCCACTGTTTGGCGATACGTTTCCAAATTGAACACACTAAAGTGTTGCACATGTGTCTTGCTCGTCTAATGCAGAGTTACAGTCAACCTCGTCAACACTGTGTCCGGAAGTAATAACAGTGTTGCAATCATCACATCCGCCACCACTAAGGACTTCACTACAGCCAAACACGCCACCATCAGCCACAAAAACCCAGAAGTCTATTTAATTCTTTGCATTGGATGTAATAAACGTTACATAAGAAAAAGCTAGTAATACACAGTCACTCTGGCTGAAGTTCATCAGTAACCGAGGGACTCACCACCTTCTATCAAGGCTGAGGGACTCACCACCTTCTATCAAGGCTAAGGGACTCACAACCACCTATCAAGGCTGAGGGACTCACCATCTTCTATCAAGGCTGAGGGACTCACAACCACCTATCAAGGCTGAGGGACTCACCACCTTCTATCAAGGCTGAGGGACTCACCACCTTCTATCAAGGCTAAGGGACTCACAACCACCTATCAAGGCTGAGGGACTCACCACCTTCTATCAAGGCTGAGGGACTCACCACCTTCTATCAAGGCTAAGGGACTCACAACCACCTATCAAGGCTGAGGGACTCACCACCTTCTATCAAGGCTGAGGGACTCACCACCTTCTATCAAGGCTTAGGGCAGTGGTTCCCAAACTGGGGGTAAATTACCCCCTGGGGGTAATTCAACCATTTTTGGGGGGTAATGGAGGGGTGACAGAAAAAAAGTTATGAATTCTGAAAATCAAGAAAACAATGCGGTACCCGGTATGAGGATTATTGTTAACTTTGTCTTAGTATATAAAGTTGTAAAGTAAACCTATTATAAGTAAGTAATAAAGTTAAACCAAATAACAATAAACATCAAAAACTAATATACAGTATTAGAAAAGAAGAAATATATAGCTAAGTGTGTGGAAACCCAAAAGTATTTTGACAAGTATGCTTCAGGACAAAAGTCACTCAGTAGCCCAGATCGACCTGTCCAGTACGCGTCACTCACTTCCTGAGGCTGCCTCTATTTCACACTGTCAATTTATCTGTGAGCATCAGCCGAGGTAGACATAAGCTGGTATGTATGTGTACTGACCTGTGCAGTATATAGTTAGTATTTACCCACTGTTACTGTGAATTTGTAGCTATTATTAATTTTATATATAATGTATGTGTGGTTCTTACGTTTTCAATGGTTTTGCTAGGATTAGCAGAGTATGCGAGGCTGTATACGTTCACTGTAGTCTCGCGCTACACGGTGCTCTTGTGCTGACAAGCATGATACTTGCAGCCTGACAATTTTGAATGTATGCGTGTGTGCTTGCATCAGTGAACTTGTGTTAGCTGCCATGCGAGAAATTATGTACCTTGCGTTTTGCAGTGTATGCATGGATATTCTTCTTTTTCTGCAGATTGAGCAAGAAAATGTCCAAAAAGCGCACCTACACTGACCCCTTTCTTCGCCATGGCTTTGTGAATTTAACTTCTGGTGGAGAGGATCGGCCACAATGTGTGGCATGTCACAAAGTGTTGACAAATGAAAGCCTCAAGCCATCAAAACTCTCAGCTCACCTCCAGAAGTGCCATCCAAATCTTCAAAATAAGGATCAGGCTTATTTCAGCGCCAGGCTGAAGTGTTTTAATTTAGCCATATATATCAATAATAACAACATTTTGTGAAAGGGGTAACATGCTTTATGTGGCATGTTAAATTGGGTAACAAGCTGAAAAAGTTTGGGAACCACTGGCTTAGGGACTCACCACCTTCTATCAAGGCTGAGGGGCTCACCACCTTCTATCAAGGCTGAGGGACTCACCACCTTCTATCAAGGCTGAGGGACTCACCACCTTCTATCAAGGCTGAGGGACTCACCACCTTCTATCAAGGCTGAGGGACTCACCACCTTCTATCAAGGCTGAGGGACTCACCACCTTCTATCAAGGCTGAGGGACTCACCACCTTCTATCAAGGCTGAACGACTCACCACCACCTTCTATCAAGGCTGAGGGACTCACCACCACGTTCTATCAAGGCTGAGGGACTCACCACCACCTTCTATCAAGGCTGAGGGACTCACCACCACCTATCAAGGCTGAGGGACTCACCACCTTCTATCAAAGCTGAGGGACTCACCACCACCTATCAAGGCTGAGGAACTCACCACCTTCTATCAAGGCTGAGGGACTCACCACCTTCTATCAAGGCTGAGGGACTCACCACCTTCTATCAAGGCTGAGGGACTCACCACCTTCTATCAAGGCTGAGGGACTCACCACCTTCTATCAAGGCTGAGGGACTCACCACCTTCTATCAAGGCTGAGGAACTCACCACCACCTATCAAGGCTGAGGGACTCACCACCTTCTATCAAGGCTGAGGAACTCACCACCTTCTATCAAGGCTGAGGGACTCACCACCACCTATCAAGGCTGAGGAACTCACCACCACCTATCAAGGCTGAGGGACTCATCACCTTCTATCAAGGCTGAGGAACTCACCACCACCTATCAAGGCTGAGGGACTCATCACCTTCTATCAAGGCTGAGGGACTCACCACCACCTATCAAGGCTGAAGGACTCATCACCTTCTATCAAGGCTGAAGGACTCATCACCTTCTATCAAGGCTGAGGAACTCACCACCACCTATCAAGGCTGAGGAACTCACCACCACCTATCAAGGCTGAAGGACTCATCACCTTCTATCAAGGCTGAGGAACTCACCACCACCTATCAAGGCTGAGGAACTCACCACCACCTATCAAGGCTGAGGAACTCACCACCACCTATCAAGGCTGAAGGACTCATCACCTTCTATCAAGGCTGAGGAACTCACCACCACCTATCAAGGCTGAGGAACTCACCACCACCTATCAAGGCTGAGGAACTCACCACCACCTATCAAGGCTGAAGGACTCATCACCACCTATCAAGGCTGAAGGACTCATCACCTTCTATCAAGGCTGAGGAACTCACCACCACCTATCAAGGCTGAGGAACTCACCACCACCTATCAAGGCTGAAGGACTCATCACCTTCTATCAAGGCTGAGGAACTCACCACCACCTATCAAGGCTGAGGGACTCACCACCACCTTCTATCAAGGCTGAGGGACTCACCACCACCTTCTATCAAGGCTGAGGGACTCACCACCACCTTCTATCAAGGCTGAGGGACTCTCCACCACCTTCTATCAAGGCTGAGGGACTCACCACCACCTTCTATCAAGGCTGAGGGGCTCACCACCACCTATCAAGGCTGAGGGACTCATCACCTTCTATCAAGGCTGAGGAACTCACCACCACCTATCAAGGCTGAGGAACTCACCACCACCTATCAAGGCTGAGGAACTCACCACCACCTATCAAGGCTGAGGAACTCACCACCACCTATCAAGGCTGAGGAACTCACCACCACCTATCAAGGCTGAGGAACTCACCACCACCTATCAAGGCTGAGGGGCTCACCACCACCTATCAAGGCTAAAGGAGCACTACATTCTATCAGGGCTGAAGGAGTCACCACATTCTATCAGGGCTAAAGGAGTCACCACATTCTATCAGGGCTGAAGGAGTCACCACATTCTATCAGGGCTAAAGGAGTCACCACATTCTATCAGGGCTGAAGGAGTCACCACATTCTATCAGGGCTAAAGGAGTCACCACATTCTATCAGGGCTGAAGGAGTCACCACATTCTATCAGGGCTAAAGGAGTCACCACATTCTATCAGGGCTGAAGGAGTCACCACATTCTATCAGGGCTAAAGAAGTCTATACATTCTATCAGGGCTAAAGGAGTCACTACATTCTATCAGGGCTGAAGGAGTCTATACATTCTATCAGGGCTAAAGGAGTCACCACATTCTATCAGGGCTCAAGGATGAATTCACCACCTTCTATCAAAGCTGAGAAACTGATTATCCTCAAAATTAATTCTTCTACTGCCTTCACTGTTGTTGTCTACTGAAGAAGGTTGCTCTGGAGGTGAAATGCGTCATTAATATTCTCAAGTGCGGCACATGTGTCTCACTCATCGTCTTGTCGGTGTTGTATGTATCAATAGTATAAAACGTCATTATGTTGAGCGTACAATACATGTATACATGTGTATTGCAACCAGACACAGATATTCACCAGATGAGATAAACAAGGGAGAAACAGCTTCAAGATGGTTAGAATCTGTATTTACCAGCACCACTAACACTGTTATAGAACCATGGTAGCTTCATGGAGGCTTCCTGGTAGCTTCATGCTAGTTTCATGGTAGCTTCATGGTAACTTCATGGTAGCTTCATGGTAGCTTCATGGTAACTTCATGGTAGCTTCATGGTAACTTCATGGAAGCTTCATGGTAGCTTCATGGAAGCTTCATGGTAACTTCATGGTAGCTTCATGGAAGCTTCATGGTAACTTCATGGAAGCTTCATGGTAACTTCATGGAAGCTTCATGGAAGCTTCATGGTAGCTTTATGGTAGCTTCATGGTAACTTCATGGTAGCTTCATGGTAACTTTATGATAACTTCATGGTAGCTTCATGGTAGCTTCATGGTAACTTCATGGAAGCTTCATAGAAGCTTCATGGTAGCTTCATGGTAACTTCATGGAAGCTTCATGGTAACTTCATGGTAGCTTCATGGTAGCTTCATGGTAGCTTCATGGTAGCTTCATGGTAACTTCATGGAAGCTTCATGGTAACTTCATGGAAGCTTCATGGAAGCTTCATGGTAGCTTCATGGTAGCTTCATGGTAACTTCATGGTAGCTTCATGGTAACTTCATGATAACTTCATGGTAGCTTCATGGTAGCTTCATGGTAACTTCATGGAAGCTTCATGGTAGCTTCATGGTAGCTTCATGGTAACTTCATGGAAGCTTCATGGTAACTTCATGGAAACTTCATGGTAGATTCATGGTAGCTTCATGGTAGCTTCATGGTAGCTTCATGGTAACTTCATGGTAGCTTCATGATAGCTTTATGGTAGCTTCATGGTAGCTTCATGGTAACTTCATGGTAGCTTCATGGTAGCTTCATGGTAGCTTCATGGTAGCTTCATGGTAACTTCATGGAAGTTTCATGGTAGCTTCATGGTAGCTTCATGGTAACTTCATGGTAGCTTCATGGTAGCTTTATGGTAGCTTCATGGTAGCTTCATGGTAACTTCATGGTAGCTTCATGGCAGCTTCATGGTAGCTTCATGGTAACTTCATGGAAGCTTCATGGTAGCTTCATGGTAATTTCATGGAAGCTTCATGGTAGCTTCATGGTAGCTTCATGGTAACTTCATGGAAGCTTCATGGAAGCTTCATGGTAGCTTCACGGTAACTTCATGGAAGCTTCATAGTAGCTTCATGGTAGCTTCATGGCAGCTTCATGGTAGCTTCATGGTAGCTTCATGGTAACTTCATGGTAGCTTCATGGTAGCTTCATGGTAACTTCATGGTAGCTTCATGGTAACTTCATGGTAGCTTCATGGTAGCTTCATGGTAGCTTCATGGTAACTTCATGGAAGCTTCATGGTAACTTCATGGTAGCTTCATGGTAGCTTCATGATAGCTTCATGGTAACTTCATGGTAACTTCAAGAAGCTTCATGGTAACTTCATGGTAGCTTCATGGTAACTTCATGGAAGCTTCATGGTAGCTTCATGGTAACTTCATGGTAGCTTCATGGTAACTTCAAGCAAGCTTCATGGTAACTTCATGGTAGCTTCATGGAAGCTTCATGGTAACTTCATGGAAGCTTCATGGTAACTTCATGGAAGCTTCATGGAAGCTTCATGGTAGCTTCATGGTAGCTTCATGGTAACTTCGTGGTAGCTTCATGGTAACTTCATGATAACTTCATGGTAGCTTCATGGTAGCTTCATGGTAACTTCATGGAAGCTTCATGGTAGCTTCATGGTAACTTCATGGTAACTTCATGGAAGCTTCATGGTAACTTCATGGAAACTTCATGGTAGATTCATGGTAGCTTCATGGTTGCTTCATGGTAGCTTCATGGTAACTTCATGGTAGCTTCATGGTAGCTTTATGGTAGCTTCATGGTAGCTTCATGGTAACTTCATGGTAGCTTCATGGTAGCTTCATGGTAACTTCATGGTAGCTTCATGGTAACTTCATGGAAGGTTCATGGTAGCTTCATGGTAACTTCATGGAAGCTTCATGGTAGCTTCATGGTAGCTTCATGGTAGCTTCATGGTAACTTCATGGAAGCTTCATGGAAGCTTCATGGTAGCTTCATGGTAACTTCATGGAAGCTTCATGGTAGCTTCATGGTAGCTTCATGGTAGCTTCATGGTAGCTTCATGGTAGCTTCATGGTAACTTCATGGTAGCTTCATGGTAGCTTTATGGTAGCTTCATGGTAGCTTCATGGTAACTTCATGGTAGCTTCATGGTAGCTTCATGGTAACTTCATGGTAGCTTCATGGTAACTTCATGGTAGCTTCATGGTAACTTCATGGAAGCTTCATGGTAACTTCATGGTAGCTTCATGGTAGCTTCATGGTAGCTTCATGGTAACTTCATATTAACTTCAAGAAGCTTCATGGTAACTTCATGGTAGCTTCATGGTAGCTTCATGGAAACTTCATGGTAGCTTCATGGTAGCTTCATGGTAGCTTCATGGTAACTTCATGGAAGCTTCATGGTAACTTCATGGTAGCTTCATGGTAACTTCATGGTAGCTTCATGGTAACTTCATGGTAACTTCAAGAAGCTTCATGGTAACTTCATGGAAGCTTCATGGTAGCTTCATGGTAACTTCATGGAAGCTTCATGGTAGCTTCATGGTAACTTCATGAAGGCTTCATGGTAGCTTCATGGTAACTTCATGGTAGCTTCATTGTAGCTTTATGGTAGCTTCATGGTAGCTTCATGGTAACTTCATGGTAGCTTCATGGTAACTTCATGGAAGCTTCATGGTAACTTCATGGTAGCTTCATGGTAACTTCATGGTAACTTCATGGTAACTTCATGGAAGCTTCATGGTAACTTCATGGAAGCTTCATGGTAGCTTCATGGTAACTTCATGGAAGCTTCATGGTAGCTTCATGGTAACTTCATGGAAGCTTCATGGTAACTTCATGGAAGCTTCATGGTAGCTTCATGGTAACTTCATGGTAGCTTCATTGTAGCTTTATGGTAGCTTCATGGTAGCTTCATGGTAACTTCATGGTAGCTTCATGGTAACTTCATGGAAGCTTCATGGTAACTTCATGGTAGCTTCATGGTAACTTCATGGTAGCTTCATGGTAACTTCATGGAAGCTTCATGGTAACTTCATGGTAGCTTCATGGTAGCTTCATGGTAACTTCATGGAAGCTTCATGGTAGCTTCATGGTAACTTCGTGGAAGCTTCTTGGTAGTTTCATGGTAGCTACATTGTAGCTTCATGGTAACTTCATTGTAACTTCATGGAAGCTTCATGGTAGCTTCATGGTAGCTTCATGGTAGCTTCATGGTAACTTCATGGAAGCTTCGTGGTAGCTTCATGGTAGCTTCATGGTAGCTTCATGGTAGCTAAAATTTCAGCTGGTGTCTTATGTGTAGGTCATCCAGGTGCCCACGAGACAACATATAAGCCTGGTGTACACCCTGAAGTGTACACGGTGTACACCCTGAAGTGTACACGGTATACACCCTGAAGTGTACACGGTGTACACCCTGAAGTGTACACGGTATACACCCTGAAGTGTACACGGTGTACACCCTGAAGTGTATACGGTGTTCACCCTGAAGTGTACACGGTGTACACCCTGAAGTGTACACGGTATACACCCTGAAGTGTACACGGTGTGCACCCTGAAGTGTACACGGTATACACCCTGAAGTGTACACGGTGTGCACCCTGAAGTGTATACGGTGTGCACCCTGAAGTGTATACGGTGTGCACCCTGAAGTGTACACGGTGTGCACCCTGAAGTGTATACGGTGTACACCCTGAAGTGTACACGGTATACACTCTGAAGTGTACACGGTGTGCACCCTGAAGTGTACACGGTATACACCCTGAAGTGTACACGGTATACACCCTGAAGTGTACACGGTGTGCACCCTGAAGTGTATACGGTGTGCACCCTGAAGTGTATACGGTATACACCCTGAAGTGTACACGGTATACACCCTGAAGTGTATACGGTGTGCACCCTGAAGTGTACACGGTGTGCACCCTGAAGTGTATACGGTGTGCACCCTGAAGTGTATACGGTGTGCACCCTGAAGTGTACACGGTATACACCCTGAAGTGTATACGGTGTGCACCCTGAAGTGTATACGGTGTGCACCCTGAAGTGTACACGGTATACACCCTGAAGCGTATACGGTGTGCACCCTGAAGTGTACACGGTGTGCACCCTGAAGTGTATACGGTGTGCACCCTGAAGTGTATACGGTGTGCACCCTGAATTGTACACGGTATACACCCTGAAGTGTACACGGTGTACACCCTGAAGTGTACACGGTGTGCACCCTGAAGTGTACACGGTGTGCACCCTGAAGTGTACACGGTGTACACCCTGAAGTGTACACAGTGTACACCCTGAAGTGTACACGGTGTACACCCTGAAGTGTACACGGTGTGCACCCTGAAGTGTACACGGTGTGCACCCTGAAGTGTACACGGTGTACACCCTGAAGTGTACACAGTGTACACCCTGAAGTGTACACGGTGTACACCCTGAAGTGTACACGGTGTGCACCCTGAAGTGTACACGGTGTGCACCCTGAAGTGTACACGGTGTACACCCTGAAGTGTACACAGTGTACACCCTGAAGTGTACACGGTGTACACCCTGAAGTGTACACGGTGTACACCCTGAAGTGTACACAGTGTACACCCTGAAGTGTACACAGTGTACACCCTGAAGTGTACACGGTGTACACCCTGAAGTGTACACAGTGTACACCCTGAAGTGTACACAGTGTACACCCTGAAGTGTACACGGTGTGCACCCTGAAGTGTACACGGTGTGCACCCTGAAGTGTTCACAGTGTACACCCTGAAGTGTACACAGTGTACACCCTGAAGTGTACACAGTGTACACCCTGAAGTGTACACGGTGTACACCCTGAAGTGTACACGGTGTACACCCTGAAGTGTACACGGTGTACACCCTGAAGTGTACACGGTGTACACCAAGTAGCAGTGTTCCCACACCCTCAATTCCTTGCAATAATTTCATCAACCTCCCTAACTACCTATATATATATATATATATATATATATATATATATATATATATATATATATATATATATATATATATATATATATATATATATATATATATAGATATATATATATATATATATATATATATATTTATGTATATATATATTTATATATACATTTATACATATATTTATATATATATATATATATATTTTTATTATCACACTGGCCGATTCCCACCAAGGCAGGGTGGCCCGAAAAAGAAAAACTTTCACCATCATTCACTCCATCACTGTCTTGCCAGAAGGGTGCTTTACACTACAGTTTTTAAACTGCAACATTAACACCCCTCCTTCAGAGTGCAGGCACTGTACTTCCCATCTCCAGGACTCAAGTCCGGCCTGCCGGTTTTCCTGAATCCCTTCATAAATGTTACTTTGCTCACACTCCAACAGCACGTCAAGTATTAAAAACCATTCGTCTCCATTCACTCCTATCAAACACGCTCACGCATACCTGCTGGAAGTCCAAGCCCCTCGCACACAAAACCTCCTTTACCCCCTCCCTCCAACCTTTCCTAGGCCGACCCCTACCCCGCCTTCCTTCCACTACAGACTGATACACTCTTGAAGTCATTCTGTTTCGCTCCATTCTCTCTACATGTCCGAACCACCTCAACAACCCTTCCTCAGCCCTCTGGACAACAGTTTTGGTAATCCCGCACCTCCTCCTAACTTCCAAACTACGAATTCTCTGCATTATATTCACACCACACATTGCCCTCAGACATGACATCTCCACTGCCTCCAGCCTTCTCCTCGCTGCAACATTCATCACCCATGCTTCACACTCATATAAGAGTGTTGGTAAAACTATACTCTCATACATTCCCCTCTTTGCCTCCAAGGACAAAGTTCTTTGTCTCCACAGACTCCTAAGTGCACCACTCACCCTTTTCCCCTCATCAATTCTATGATTCACCTCATCTTTCATAGACCCATCCGCTGACACGTCCACTCCCAAATATCTGAATACATTCGCCTCCTCCATACTCTCTCCCTCCAATCTGATATCCAATCTTTCATCACCTAATATTTTTGTTATCCTCATAACCTTACTCTTTCCTGTATTCACTTTTAATTTTCTTCTTTTGCACACCCTACCAAATTCATCCACCAATCTCTGCAACTTCTCTTCAGAATCTCCCAAGAGCACAGTGTCATCAGCAAAGAGCAACTGTGACAACTCCCACTTTATGTGTGATTCTTTATCTTTTAACTCCACGCCTCTTGTCAAGACCCTCGCATTTACTTCTCTTAGATCCCCATCTATAAATATATTAAACAACCACGGTGACATCACACATCCTTGTCTAAGGCCTACTTTTACTGGGAAATAATTTCCCTCTTTCCTATGTACTCTAACTTGAGCCTCACTATCCTCGGAAAAAACTCTTCACTGCTTTCAGTAACCTACCTCCTACACCATACACCTGCAACATCTGCCACATTGCCCCCTATCCACCCTGTCATACGCCTTTTCCAAATCCATAAATGCCACAAAGACCTCTTTAGCCTTATCTAAATACTGTTCACTTATATGTTTCACTGTAAACACCTGGTCCACACACACCCTACCTTTCCTAAAGCCTCCTTGTTCATCTGCTATCCTATTCTCCGTCTTACTTTTAATTCTTTCAATAATAACTCTGCCATACACTTTACCAGGTATACTCAACAGACTTATCCCCCTATAATTTTTGCACTCTCTTTTGTCCCCTTTGCCTTTATACAAAGGAACTATGCATGCTCTCTGCCAATCCCTAGGTACCTTACCCTCTTCCATACATTTATTAAATAATTGCACCAACCACTCCAAAACTATATCCCCACCTGCTTTTAACATTTCTATCTTTATCCCATCAATCCCGGCTGCCTTATCCCCTTTCATTTTACCTACTGCCTCACGAACTTCCCCCACACTCACAACTGGCTCTTCCTCACTCCTACAAGATGTTATTCCTCCTTGCCCTATACACGAAATCACAGCTTCCCTATCTTCATCAACATTTAACAATTCCTCAAAATATTCCCTCCATCTTCCCAATACCTCTAACTCTCCATTTAATAACTCTTCTCTCCTATTTTTAACTGACAAATCCATTTGTTCTCTAGGCTTCCTTAACTTGTTAATCTCACTCCAAAACTTTTTCTTATTTTCAACAAAATTTGTTAATAACGTCTCACCCACTCTCTCATTTGCTCTCTTTTTACATTGCTTCACCACTCTCTTAACCTCTCTCTTTTTCTCCTTATACTCTTTCCTCCTTGCATCACTTCTACTTTGTAAAAACTTCTCATATGCTAACTTTTTCTCCCTTACTACTCTCTTTACATCATCATTCCACCAATCGCTCCTCTTCCCTCCCGCACCCACTTTCCTGTAACCACAAACTTCTGCTGAACACTCCAACACTACATTTTTAAACCTACCCCATACCTCTTCGACCCCATTGCCTATGCTCTCATTAGCCCATCTATCCTCCAATAGCTGTTTATATCTTTCCCTAACTGCCTCCTCTTTTAGTTTATAAACCTTCACCTCTCTCTTCCCTGATGCTTCTATTCTCCTTGTATCCCATCTACCTTTTACTCTCAGTGTAGCTACAACTAGAAAGTGATCTGATGTATCTGTGGCTCCTCTATAAACATGTACATCCTGAAGTCTACTCAACAGTCTTTTATCTACCAATACATAATCCAACAAACTACTGTCATTTCGCCTTACATCATATCTTGTATACTTATTTATCCTCCTTTTCTTAAAATATGTATTACCTATAACTAAACCCCTTTCTATACAAAGTTCAATCAAAGGGCTCCCATTATATATATATATATATATATATATATATATATTTATATTTATATATGTATGTATATGTATATATTTATATATATATATATATATGTATATATATATGTATATGTATATATATATATATATATATATATAGAAGGAAATATTCAAACAGCTCCGGGGAGAACCTTGAGTTTTCCCCGAGGTACGTTTATTGTCTTCTCTGAGGATGAGGGTCCCCAGTCCAGCTATAGAGGTGGTACTTCCCTATGTATATATATATATATATATATATATATATATATATATATATATATATATATATATATATATACATGTCGTGCCGAATATGTAAAACTGGTCAATTAGCAAGAACTCATTTAAAATTAAGTCCTTTCTAAAATTTTCTCTTATACATTTAAAGATATATTTTTTTCATTAATGTTAATGTAAAAATTTTTAATTTTGCTATTATAACAAGAACAATTTATTTTAGCCTAACCCAACTAAATATATTTTAGATTTGTTTACAATAATTTAATGCTAAACAAACACAGTGAAACATATTTTTTTCGTTAGGTTCAGAATGATTTTGGCAAAATTATTGCATACACAAATTTTCGCTTGTCCTATATGGCAAGATGAGAGTTGCTATTTAAGCCAAGATCGCAAGTTCTGCCTATTCGGCACGACATATATATATATATATATATATATATATATATATATATATATATATATATATATATATATATATATATATATATATATATATATATATATATATATATATATATGTCGTGCCGAATATGTAAAACTGGTCAATTAGCAAGAACTCATTTAAAATTAAGTCCTTTCTAACATTTTCTCTTATACGTTTAAAGATATATTTTTGTCATTAATGTTAATGTAAAAATTTTTAATTTTGCACCAAAAGAATCTTAGAAAACTAACCTAACCTTATTATAGCAATAGCAATTTATTTTAGCCTAACCCAACTAAATATATTTTAGATACGTTTACAGTAATTTAATACTAAGTAAACATAGTGAAATATATTTTTTTCGTTAGGTTCAGAATGATTTTGGCGAAATTATTGCATACACAAATTTTCACTTATCCTATATGGCAAGATGAGCGTTGCTATTTAAGCCAAGTTCGCAAGTTCTGCCTATTCGGCACGACATACATATATATATATATATATATATATATATATATATATATATATATATATATATATATATATATATATATATATATATATATATATATATATATATATATATATATATATATATATATATATATATATATATATATATATATATATATATATATATATATATATATATATATATATATATATACTGTATATATAATTCCATCAATGTGCTCACCTATATGTGGATCGAGTTGCAGCTCCTGGCCCCGCCTCTTCTCTGATCGCTACTAGGTCCACTCTCTCCCCAACTAATTCATCTATGTTCTTCACTCTCAAATATTCTTAACTAACCTGACAAAATTCATTGTCTAGGCGAATTCTAGAGGTGAATAAAGTTATTAACTGCATCACAGGAGGCAGGTGATATATTAATATGTAATGTAGCCACAGTGAAAAGTAGTAATATTTTAGACGCTTTCGTTCTCTCTTACATCTTCTGGGAACAGATGTATAAAATGCCAGGATGTTTTAATTACGTGCTTATTTTTAGTGTATGGAGAAGGGCTAAACCTGTAGGAGGTTAAACATGCTGCTGCTGCTGCTGTTGTTGTTACTGCTACATCTGCTACTGTTACTGCTACTTCTGCTGCTGTTGTTACTGCTACTTCTGCTCCTGTTGTTACTGCTACTTCTGCTGCTGTTGTTACTGCTACTTCTGCTGCTGTTGTTACTGCTACTTCTGCTGCTGTTCTTATTGCTACTTCTACTGCTGTTGTTACTGCTACTTCTGCTGCTGTTGTTACTGCTACTTCTGCTGCTGTTGTTACTGCTACTTCTGCTGCTGTTGTTACTGCTACTTCTGCTGCTGTTGTTACTGCTACTTCTGCTGCTGTTGTTACTGCTACTTCTGCTCCTGTTGTTACTGCTACTTCTGCTGCTGTTGTTACTGCTACTTCTGCTGCTGTTGTTACTGCTACTTCTGTTCCTGTTGTTACTGCTACTTCTGCTGCTGTTGTTACTGCTACTTCTGCTGCTGTTGTTACTGCTACTTCTGCTGCTGTTGTTACTGCTACTTCTGCTGCTGTTGTTACTGCTACTTCTACTGCTGTTGTTACTGCTACTTCTGCTCCTGTTGTTACTGCTACTTCTGCTCCTGTTGTTACTGCTACTTCTGCTCCTGTTGTTACTGCTACTTCTGCTCCTGTTGTTACTGCTACTTCTGCTGCTGTTGTTACTGCTACTTCTGCTGCTGTTGTTACTGCTACTTCTGCTGCTGTTGTTACTGCTACTTCTGCTGCTGTTGTTACTGCTACTTCTACTGCTGTTGTTACTGCTACTTCTGCTCCTGTTGTTACTGCTACTTCTGCTCCTGTTGTTACTGCTACTTCTGCTGCTGTTGTTACTGCTACTTCTGCTGCTGTTGTTACTGCTACTTCTGTTCCTGTTGTTACTGCTACTTCTGCTCCTGTTGTTACTGCTACTTCTGCTGCTGTTGTTACTGCTACTTCTGCTGCTGTTGTTATTGCTACTTCTGCTGCTGTTGTTACTGCTATTTCTGCTGCTGTTGTTACTGCTACTTCTGCTCCTGTTGTTACTGCTACTTCTGCTGCTGTTGTTACTGCTACTTCTGCTGCTGTTGTTATTGCTACTTCTGCTGCTGTTGTTACTGCTATTTCTGCTGCTGTTGTTACTGCTACTTCTGCTGCTGTTGTTACTATTACTTCTGCTGCTGTTGTTACTGCTACTTCTGCTGCTGTTGTTACTATTACTTCTGCTGCTGTTGTTACTGCTACTTCTGCTGCTGTTGTTACTATTACTTCTGCTGCTGTTGTTACTGCTACTTCTGCTGCTGTTGTTACTATTACTTCTACTCCTGTTGTTACTGCTACTTCTGTTGATGTTGTTACGGCTACTTCTACTCATGTTGTTACTGCTACTTCTGCTCCTTTTGTTACTGCTACCTCTGCTCATGTTGTTACTGCTACTTCTGCTGCTGTTGTTACTGCTACTTCTACTCCTGTTGTTACTGCTACCTCTGCTCATGTTGTTACTGCTACTTCTGCTCCTGTTGTTACTGCTACTTCTACTCCTGTTGTTACTGCTACTTCTGCTCCTGTTGTTACTGCTACTTCTGCTCCTGTTGTTACTGCTACTTCTGCTGCTGTTGTTACTGCTACTTCTACTCCTGTTGTTACTGCTACTTCTGCTGCTGTTGTTACTGCTACTTCTGCTCCTGTTGTTACTGCTACTTCTGCTGCTGTTGTTACTGCTACTTCTGCTGCTGTTGTTACTGCTACTTCTGCTCCTGTTGTTACTGCTACTTCTGCTCCTGTTGTTACTGCTACTTCTGCTGCTGTTGTTACTGCTACTTCTGCTCCTGTTACTGCTACTTCTGCTGCTGTTGTTACTGCTACTTCTGCTGCTGTTGTTACTGCTACTTCTGTTCCTGTTGTTACTGTTACTTCTGCTGCTCTTGTTACTGCTACTTCTGCTCCTGTTGTTACTGCTACTTCTGCTGCTGTTGTTACTGCTACTTCTGCTCCTGTTGTTACTGCTACTTCTGCTGCTGTTGTTACTGCTACTTCTGCTGCTGTTGTTACTGCTACTTCTGCTGCTGTTGTTACTGCTCCTTCTGCTGCTGTTGTTACTGCTCCTTCTGCTGTTGTTGTTACTGCTACTTCTGCTGCTGTTGTTATTGCTACTTCTGCTGCTGTTGTTACTGCTACTTCTACTGCTGTTGTTACTGCTACTTCTGCTCCTGTTGTTACTGCTCCTTCTGATGCTGTTGTTACTGCTACTTCTGCCCCTGTTGTTACTGCTACTTCTGCTGCTGTTGTTACTGCTCTTTCTGCTGCTGTTGTTACTGCTACTTCTGCTGCTGTTGTTACTGCTACTTCTGCTCCTATTGTTACTGTTACTTCTACTGCTGTTGTTAATGTTATTTCTGCTGCTGTTGTTACTGTTACTTCTGTTGCTGTTGTTACTGTTACTTCTACTGCTGTTGTAACCGTTACTTCTGCTGCTGTTGTTACTGTTTCTTCTACTGCTGTTGTTACTGTTACTTCTGCTGCTGTTGTTACTGTTACTTCTGCTGCTGTTGTTGCTGTTACTTCTGCTGCTGTTGTTACTGCTCCTTCTGCTGCTGTTGTTACTGCTACTTCTGCTGCTGTTGTTACTGTTACTTCTACTGTTGTTGTTACTGTTACTTCTACTGCTGTTGTTACTGCTATTTCTGCTGCTGTTGTTACTGTTACTTCTGCTGTTGTTGTTACTGTTACTTCCGCTGTTGTTGTTACTGCTACTTCTGCTGCTGTTGTTACTGTTACTTCTACTGCTGTTGTTACTGTTACTTCTACTGCTGTTGTTACTGCTCTTTCTGCTGCTGTTGTTACTGCTACTTCTGCTGCTGTTGTTACTGCTACTTCTGCTCCTATTGTTACTGTTACTTCTACTGCTGTTGTTACTGTTATTTCTGCTGCTGTTGTTACTGTTACTTCTGCTGCTGTTGTTACTGTTACTTCTACTGCTGTTGTAACCGTTACTTCTGCTGCTGTTGTTACTGTTACTTCTACTGCTGTTGTTACTGTTACTTCTGCTGCTGTTGTTACTGTTACTTCTGCTGCTGTTGTTGCTGTTACTTCTGCTGCTGTTGTTACTGCTCCTTCTGCTGCTGTTGTTACTGCTACTTCTGCTGCTGTTGTTACTGTTACTTCTGCTGCTGTTGTTGCTGTTACTTCTGCTGCTGTTGTTACTGCTCCTTCTGCTGCTGTTGTTACTGCTACTTTTGCTCCTGTTGTTACTGTTACTTCTACTGTTGTTGTTACTGTTACTTCTGCTGCTGTTGTTACTGCTACTTCTGCTGCTGTTGTTACTGCTACTTCTGCTGCTTTTGTTACTGCTACTTCTGCTGCTGTTGTATTACAACCCAGGATTCCAAATGGCCTGTTATCCCGGGTGTAATGGGAGCAAAATAAACACAGCAGAAAAAGTTTAGACTTATATTATCCTTTACCAATTTTGAACAGCAATATGTACACTATGTACAGTGATAAGTATAGTGCACTCCACGGTAAGCAAGGCAGAATAGAAGCCACAAGATAGCAGACCGTGCTTCAACCAGCTCTAGAATGGGAATGACAAGGGCAGACAGGAGAGTGGTACCCACATAACCTCTGCGATTGCCAAAACCATCTTCTTATTGGCTAGAACCTAGTCACTAGTTGAACGACGGGGCCCCATCATCAACTCTTAGCAACCTGGTTCGCTGGTTGGGGGAGATAGCCTGTAAATGAGGGTGTGTACATGCGCCGAATAATTGTTTAGTACTCTTTGCATGCTACATGTTGTTACTGCTACTTCTGCTGCTGTTGTTGCTGTTACTTCTGCTGTTGTTGCCAATAAACAGAAAAACTTACAAACGCCAAGGACAACAACAAAAAAACTGGAGCATCTTGGCCAGCCTTAGAGAATTTGTGTCCTACAAGAATTAACTTTACATTTAGATCAGTCTTCCTTCTCTCTCTCTCTGTCTCTCTCTCTCTCTCTCTCTCTCTCTCTCTCTCTCTCTCTCTCTCTCTCTCTCTCTCTCTCTCTCTCTCTCTCTCTCTCTCTCTCTCTCTCTCTCTCTCTCTCTTTCTCTCTCTCTCTCTCTCTCGCTCGTCTTTACTATGCAGCTTCTAGATCATCTAAGATATAAGAAAAACTCGATTCTGGTTTTGCTTGGTTGGTAGCGTCTTCAGCTCACATACTGAAGATCGGGGTTCGATCCCCGGGACGGGTGACGCGTTGGGAATGTTTCCTTACACCTGTTGTCCCTGTTCACCTGGCAGTAAGTAGGTACCAGGTGTTAGTCGACTGGTGTGGGTCGCATCCTGGGGGACAAGATTAACCAAAGCTGCCAGAAATGCCCTTCCTAATCAGGGATTTTCTGTACTGTGTGTCAGTCTGTACTAGTTATATCACGTACTTTGTAGAAATAAACATTTTAATTATTATTATTATTATTATTATTATTATTATTATTATTATTATTATTATTATTATTATTATTAGTATTATTGTTATTATTATTATTATTATTAGTATTATTGTTATTATTATTATTATTAGTATTAGTATTATTGTTATTATTATTATTATTAATTCCTTTATTATTAAATAACGATTTCGATTATTATTTTTACTTATTATTATTATTATTATTATTACTATTACTTTTTATTACTATTTTTTTTTAAAGATTCGCAGGTATTGTCCCGGCCGGGGCCTTTTCCAAGTAGTGGTGACCCGGCCTTGGCTACCTTCTCGAGACCTAAGCCTCCCATGGGAGGAGGTACAAGTACCCCTGTCAGCATAGTTGCTGATCCCTTGTGTATGTATATATTATCTGAGTGTCATAGTAACATCCATATGTTTTACATACATGACCCCTTGCTAGGCTCAGTGACTAGCTTGTGTGACGTCACGTGATGCCGTTGTGAGCGCTGTGCGCCCGCCCTCTCTCTCAGTTCCCCGTAGACCTACCAGGCAATAGGACAGGCAGGTTGGGCTCCCTCTCTTCACACTCGGCCAATATATGTTACCATCCAACAAGTGTGTTTAACTCCAACCATCACATCTCCACGAACCCTCCCAACACCCGTTCATCTTTGGGACCAACTGTCCCCAGGCCTAGCCACAGTCCCCGCCCTCACGGGGCTAGTAGGGAGAAGCTAGGCCTCTAGTCTGCCATCTGCCCTGCCCCAAAAGGGCTCGTGGGGATGGCAGTCTTGTGAGCTCCAGGTGATAGCAAACTCATGCCTTACACCCCTTCTTGTAGTGTATTGTTATTATTATTATTATTATTATTATTATTATTATTATTATTATTATTATTATTATTTATTATTATTATTACTTTTTATTATTATTATTATCCGTAAGTTATCGTTACACATCTTTGTTTAATCTTGTTGTCAACTTGTTCACGTTCTTTTTTATGCCCTGTTTTCGTTCCAAACTTTTAATTCTGTTCTCTTTACCTGGTGTGTTTTCCTGTGATTATTTTATAATTTCATGTACGTGTATCCTCAGGTATGTGACCTCTGACGACACTGACACATCGCAGGTACCACCCTCGGGGCTACGATACCTTCCATAATCACTCTTTCCCACTCTCATATTTCCAATACTTTACGATACTTCCCTTTTCCCCCCTGTTTCCATTTTCTCTGGAGCCTCCCTCAGGGGGTACAACTGTATTTCTTCATTACCCTGCAGTGTCGTCGGTCCCTCGATGGAGGACGTCAAGGTTCACTTTATTCGTGAAATCTAGACATCATTTTAGACAAATAATCCGCACATAGGAGAGGAAAGCTTGTGACAACGTTTCGGTCCGACTTGGACCGAAACCTTGGGTTATTTGTGTATTGTTCCAGTCACGGTATTATGATTTCTTATCCTTTTTAGACGTAATTTTATTTATACAATTGTATGATTTTTAAAATGGTCCTGAGGAAACATGTAGGTTATAGGTATACAGCAATTATATATTCTATAAGATACATGTGCCACAGTTGGCAAACATTTGCATATGTGTCTTACATATCTACTGGACGGTAACAGCAGTGTATTACGTAGATTTAACCTATGTTAAAGTTCACTGGGTTATCCTAGGTCACATCTACGTGCTGAAGCGTACCATTATTTAATACGGTATGTGTATAAACCAAGATTTATAATGATAACAACAGAAAGTAGATGGAAAAGCCGTATTCAACTTCCAGGACCTGCGTTTGTTTTGTATACCGAGAGGTGTATACCTCTCAGTGTATATACACAGAGAATTTACTTTAATCCATGGTTTAGGTATTAAAGTATTCTTGACTGGTGGTGAGCAGGTGACGTGCAGCCTTACTGACCCTCGTGTAGTAGATAGCCCTTAAAGCCCCATTAACAAACCCAGTCTACCATATTAGCATGCCAGTGGCAACATTATACCCTCTGTGTAACGTATTGCTACTCAGGTACAAACTTTCTGTGCCGTATTAGAGACTCGGAAAATATTTAACGCGGATCAGAACGCAAAAAATAAGAGTAAACAATTTATTGATTTTTATGTACATTTATTTTATTTGTTATGACATATTATCACGAAAATTTCAGGCAAAGCAATGTATATAATAATTCCCCTAATATATAATGTGTATGAGATGTATATTACGTTGCGTTTATGGGCTTTCAAACTAATAAAGCATTATTGTGTAAGGGTAAGGCTTTATACATTAGTAGATGAATGGTTCAGAGAACCGACATGTTGATGAATTAGACACATGTGCAACTCTTGGGTATCTTTATTGAGGAAACGTTTCGCTTCATCAGTCCATACAAAGGAGAATCTTGAAGAACAGGAGGAGAATGAGGTAATCAGTCCCTCAACCTTGAGTCGATGTGGTCAGTCCATCAATCTTGAATAGAATACGGCATACGTGCTGAGAAGGAGCTTATAAACCGCTGGCAGGAGAGGTGCAGCAGTCATAGGTCGTGTAACATTTGTTCAATGTTGAAGTAGGTCGTGCCCAAGAATTAGGCAAGCGAAGAATTCCCAAGTGTTAAGATCCCAAGAAGTTGCAGTGTCTGACAGGTTTGTAGATGAATGGTTCAGAGAACCAACATGTTGATAAATTAGACACATGTACAACTCTTGGGTATCTTTATTGAGGAAACGTTTCGCATGTCGGTTCTCTGAACCATTCATCTACATCCCGATGTATATACACTGGAAGGCGTATATTTCTTTCTCTGGGTGTATATACACTGATAATTTATTTTAATCCCTATTTAATATCTTAAAATATTCTTGTCTTGTGATGAAAAGGTGACGTGTAATTACCCTAGTGTAGTCGATAGGCTTTAAACCCCATTAAGCAAATGCATACTTTTCGGTGTATATACACCGAGAGGTGCTGATCTCTCGGTGTGTATACACCTAAGTGAAATAAAGACACATGTGCAACATCTGGGTATCTTTATTGTAGACGTTTCGCCATCCAGTGGCTTTATCAATACAAATTCTAGGACATAACTTGAAGACAGTAGAACTATGTACAGAAGATGAGGTAATCAGTCCCTCAACCTAGGAGTAGGTGCGAACAGCACCATAGTCGTGGAGATTCTGAAGCAGAAGAAAGTAGCCTGGCGCTTATATAGTAACGTCAGGTGTAGCAGACGAGGGCATATTCACTGGTAGGCGGGATTCCCCAGTGGAAGTAGGTCCTTCCCAAAGAGATGGGTTAGTTGTAGTAGTAGTTGTCTTAGCCGTGAAGGTTATGTACATGTCCTCAGAATCAAGATTCCATGATGTTGCAGTTCTTACACATACACCTAGGTGCATGTACACTGAAGAGCGTAACACCGGCTCTTCAGTGAACGTTAACAACAACACAAGTATAGAATACAAGTATTGACACGAACAACATTCCTAAGATGCAACAAGACTTAAGAAAACGCGAGCGAAACGTTGCGCAAATGAAGCTTTTAACGTATACTTGTGTTTCTGTCCTCATATGCTCTTTTTCTTTCATACAAGCAGGTGTTAAAGACCATCTTCTGGTGTGTACTGGAACTTATTTACTACCTGGGTCTGTAAGCCAGAGCAAGACCTCGGTCCAAAGACCACGGTCTTCACTAACGCCTGCTGGAAGGCTGATGGAGGGAGGGTTAAAGTATATCTACTATACAGGGGTCATTAAGGCTGCATTACACCTGTTCACTACCAGTCAAGAATACTCCAGTACGTAACATAGTGATTAAACTCTTAGCGTATATACAGAGTGACATACACTGAGAGATATGCACATTTCAGTGTATATATAGAAGGCCTGGCGATATATTCATATATCTTCTAGTAAATGCAAGACCACCACTAAGCTTTGGTTATTCAAAATGAATAATTGATGTCTCTGCTACGCTGCCCTCACGCAGCTACGCACTAGTCTGTTCCATTGTTTTCCAGATTCCAGGAAGCGCTGAATAACCCATACTAGTAAGCATTTTCCATGAATAACCAGCGCTACCATTAGCGCAACCTGGAGCATATCTGTATTGTAGGCTGGAGGGACTGACCACTCCTAGGTGTGACCCAACATTTCAAAATTGTTTCTGTCCTCTCCAGTTTTATGTTAGCCTGTATGTGACTGAGGAAATCTGCCTTGCAGGCGAAACGCTTCGGCAATAAAGTGTTGCACGTGTTTCCTATTCATAAAAACTTTTTTTTATTTGTGTTTCTCGCTTACACTACCTTCTCCCCTTGCAAGACGAGATAATCGCGAGTCATAAATGTTGCTGTTGTAAAATAATCCGTCAGAGGTGAAACATCAGCAGGTGAGCTCCGTGTTACAAGGATTGTTTTGCACCTGTTTCCCTTGGTAATAAGCTCATTTCACAGGTACTGCAACGTCATTGCTCACAAGGGCAAACAATGATAAATACTGCCTCAGGGGAAGACAAAAAATTACTTGCTTGGTAGGTTACCGAACACATTACTACATTTTTTCTATTATATACTAGCGGAATATCAAGTCTACACAATAGAGTTTTGATGCAAAAATATGGTAGCGGATGTACGAAATTGCAAATTCTTCTGAGTGATGTTTGTGATACATCTAACCTGCGAGTCTTGGTATAACGCAGGAAATGATATAGATTTAAAAGACTTTTATCGGTGTATTTACCTCTTGGGGCTATTATCCTGTGATACTGAAGGAAAGACAAGTAGTTGGCACTATTTTAGCTGAGATTGCTCTCTCCTCTAACCCAGGATGCTACCCACACCAGTCGGTTAGCATCAAGGTGCCTATTAACTGCTAAGTGAATAGGGGCAGTGTGTGTATGGAGACCTGACTGTACGTGTCTCTAAGTCCAGGATGCATGTCACCTGTTCACCACTAGTTCAGAACACTTTAATGCTAATAACAGGAGTTAAAGTGAACTTTCAGTGTATATACACTGAGAGATGTACATTTCACTGTGTATATATGATGACCAGTACATGTTTGAAGATACATCCAGATACAGGCATTTGTTCTTGTGTTGTCAGCACCTGGCTGACACGACATTCACAAACACAATTTATAGTGAGCTGGGAGTAAAGAATCAGTGTGAAAATGTCTGTGAGTCAGTATTCGTTACCTGGTTATTTGATTAAGATGTCAGTGGAGTGTCAGGATTTTTTGTTTAATATGTCAATCATACCTCTTGTTTATGTCGGATGATACGAGGTATTGTTCGAATGATGTCACTAGCTATACCTCCCTCCCTCCCTTCCTCTATCCCTCCCTCCCTCACTCTATCCCTTCCTCCCTCTCTCCTTTCTGTTAGCTATTGTGGGCATGTATATGTTACTGAGTGTGTGTGTGTGTTTTTGTGGTTGCAGGGGTCGAGACATAGCTCCTGGCCCTGTGTGTGTGTTTGTGTTCTAGAGACCCAGACGTAGACATAAATGAAGAGAGAGAGAGGGTTGTATATTTCGGCCTCTAATTGAGGTCGTCTTCAGAATACACGAGAGGGTAAGGAACGCGACTATACTGTAGAAAGAAAAATAAACAGTTTTGTTGGATCGTGAATGTTCAATGATTGTTAAGAAAGAATTAATTATTTCTTTGTATGATAGAAAAAAACAGTGAAATGCTACTGGGAACTTCTCACCACCATGACAGCAGATACGGGACCAATAGGGCACTTTCTACCCACCTGAGTGACGTCATGGGTGGACCCATGACACCCGGGGCGCACATCATGGGTGGATCCATGACGCCCGGGGCACACATCATGGGTGGATCCATGACACCTGGGGCACACATCATGGGTGGACCCATGACACCCGGGGCACACATCATGGGTGGACCAACGGCACCCGGGGCACACATCATGGGTGGACCCATGACACCCGGGGCACACATCATGGGTGGACCCATGACACCTGGGGCACACATCATGGGTGGACCCATGACACCCGGGGCACACATCATGGGTGGACCCATGACACCCGGGGCGCACATCTTGGGTGGACTCATGACACCCGGGGAACACATCTTAGGTGGACTCATGACACCCGGGGCACACATCATGGGTGGACCCATGACACCCGGGGCACACATCATGGGTGGACCCATGACACCCGGGGAACACATCTTAGGTGGACTCATGACACCCGGGGCACACATCACGGGTGGACCCATGACACCCGGGGCACACATCATGGGTGGACCCAGTGCACCTGGGACACACATCATGGGTGGACCCATGGCACCCGGGGCACACATCGTGGGTGGACCAATGGCACCCGGGGCACACATCATGGGTGGACCAATGGCACCCGGGGCACACATCATGGGTGGACCCATGACGCCCGGGGCACACATCATGGGTGGACCCATAACGCCCGGGGCACACATCATGGGTGGACCCATAACGCCCGGGGCACACATCATGGGTGGACCCATACCGCCCGGGGCACACATCATGGGTGGACCCATAACGCCCGGGGCACACATCATGGGTGGACCCATAACGCCCGGGGCACACATCATGGGTGGACCCATAACGCCCGGGGCACACATCATGGGTGGACCCATAACGCCCGGGGCACACATCATGGGTGGACCCATAACGCCCGGGGCACACATCATGGGTGGACCCATAACGCCCGGGGCACACATCATGGGTGGACCCATAACGCCCGGGGCACACATCATGGGTGGACCCATAACGCCCGGGGCACACATCATGGGTGGACCCATGACGCCCGGGGCACACATCATGGGTGGACCCATGACGCCCGGGCCACACATCATGGGTGGACCCATAACGCCCGGGGCACACATCATGGGTGGACCCATGACGCCCGGGGCACACATCATGGGTGGACCCATAACGCCCGGGGCACACATCATGGGTGGACCCATAACGCCCGGGGCACACATCATGGGTGGACCCATAACGCCCGGGGCACACATCATGGGTGGACCCATGGCACCCGGGGCACACATCATGGGTGGACCCATGGCACCCGGGGCACACATCATGGGTGGACCCATGACGCCCGGGGCACACATCCTGGGTGTACCCATCGCGCCCGGGGCACACATCATGGGTGGACCCATTACGCCCGGGGCACACATCATGGGTGGACCCATGACACCCGGGGCACACATCATGGGTGGACCGATGGCACCCGGGGCACACATCATGGGTGGACCCATGACACCCGGGGCACGCATCATGGGTGGACCCATGGCACCCGGGGCACACATCATGGGTGGACCCATGACACCCGGGGCACACATCATGGGTGGACCCATGACACCCAGGGCACACATCATGGGTGGACCCATGACACCCGGGGCACACATCATGGGTGGACCCATGACACCCGGGGCACACATCATGGGTGGACCCATGACACCCGGGGCACACATCATGGGTGGACCCATGACACCCGGGGCACACATCATGGGTGGACCCATGACGCCCGGGGCACACATCATGGGTGGACCCATGACACCCGGGGCACACATCATGGGTGGACCCATGGCACCCGGGGCACACATCATGGGTGGACCCATGACACCCGGGGCACACATCATGGGTGGACCCATGACACCCGGGGAACACATCTTGGGTGGACCCATGACACCCGGGGAACACATCTTGGGTGGACCCATGACACCCGGGGCACACATCATGGGTGGACCCATGGCACCCGGGGCACACATCATGGGTGGACCCATGACACCCGGGGCACACATCATGGGTGGACCCAGTGCACCTGGGACACACATCATGGGTGGACCCATGGCACCCGGGGCACACATCGTGGGTGGACCAATGGCACCCGGGGCACACATCATGGGTGGACCAATGGCACCCGGGGCACACATCATGGGTGGACCCATGACGCCCGGGGCACACATCATGGGTGGACCCATAACGCCCGGGGCACACATCATGGGTGGACCCATAACGCCCGGGGCACACATCATGGGTGGACCCATAACGCCCGGGGCACACATCATGGGTGGACCCATAACGCCCGGGGCACACATCATGGGTGGACCCATAACGCCCGGGGCACACATCATGGGTGGACCCATGACGCCCGGGGCACACATCATGGGTGGACCCATGACGCCCGGGCCACACATCATGGGTGGACCCATAACGCCCGGGGCACACATCATGGGTGGACCCATGGCCCCCGGGGCACACATCATGGGTGGACCCATAACGCCCGGGGCACACATCATGGGTGGACCCATAACGCCCGGGGCACACATCATGGGTGGACCCATAACGCCCGGGGCACACATCATGGGTGGACCCATGGCACCCGGGGCACACATCATGGGTGGACCCATGGCACCCGGGGCACACATCATGGGTGGACCCATGACGCCCGGGGCACACATCATGGGTGGACCCATGACGCCCGGGGCACACATCATGGGTGGACCCATGACGCCCGGGGCACACATCATGGGTGGACCCATGGCACCCGGGGCACACATCATGGGTGGACCCATGGCACCCGGGGCACACATCATGGGTGGACCCATGACACCCGGGGCACACATCATGGGTGGACCCATGGCACCAGGGGCACACATCATGGGTGGACCCATGACACCCGGGGCACACATCATGGGTGGACCCATGACACCCAGGGCACACATCATGGGTGGACCCATGACACCCGGGGCACACATCATGGGTGGACCCATGACACCCGGGGCACACATCATGGGTGGACCCATGACACCCGGGGCACACATCATGGGTGGACCCATGACACCCGGGGCACACATCATGGGTGGACCCATGACGCCCGGGGCACACATCATGGGTGGACCCATGACACCCGGGGCACACATCATGGGTGGACCCATGACGCCCGGGGCACACATCATGGGTGGACCCATGACGCCCGGGGCACACATCATGGGTGGACCCATGACGCCCGGGCCACACATCATGGGTGGACCCATGACACCCGGGGCACACATCATGGGTGGACCCATGACACCCGGGGCACACATCATGGGTGGACCCATGACGCCCGGGGCACACATCATGGGTGGACCCATGACGCCCGGGGCACACATCATGGGTGGACCCATGACGCCCGGGCCACACATCATGGGTGGACCCATGACACCCGGGGCACACATCATGGGTGGACCCATGACACCCGGGGCACACATCATGGGTGGACCCATGACGCCCGGGGCACACATCATGGGTGGACCCATGACACCCGGGGCACACATCATGGGTGGACCCATGACGCCCGGGGCACACATCATGGGTGGACCAATGGCACCAGGGGCACACATCATGGGTGGACCCATGGCACCCGGGGCACACATCATGGGTGGACCCATGACGCCCGGGGCACACATCATGGGTGGACCCATGACGCCCGGGGCACACATCATGGGTGGACCCATGACGCCCGGGGCACACATCATGGGTGGACCCATGACACCCGGGGCACACATCATGGGTGGACCCATGACACCCGGGGCACACATCATGGGTGGACCCATGACACCCGGGGCACACATCATGGGTGGACCCATGACACCCGGGGCACACATCATGGGTGGACCCATGACGCCCGGGGCACACATCATGGGTGGACCCATGACACCCGGGGCACACATCATGGGTGGACCCATGACGCCCGGGGCACACATCATGGGTGGACCCATGGCACCCGGGGCACACATCATGGGTGGACCCATGACGCCCGGGGCACACATACAATGCCTCTCTTCTCTTACTGAGAGACCAATTCGTGATGTCCTCAGACGGATATTTTGTGATGTGTACTCTTCTAATTTACGTAATTGGGGTTGCATGGGTCGAGACATAGCTCCTGGCCCCGCCTCTTCACTGGTCGCAACTAGGTCCACTCTCTCTCTCTCTCTCTCTGCTCCATGAGCTTTATCGTATCTCTTCTTAATGCTGTGTATGGATTCTGCCTCCACTGCCTCACTCTCCAGATTGTTCTACTTCCTGACAAATCTATGACTGAAGAAATACTTCCTAATATCCCTGTGACTCCTCTGAGTTTTCTACTTCCAGGTGTGAGTCCTTGTTGCTGTGTCCCATCTCTGGAACATCTTGTCCCTATCCGTGTATAGCCCTTGTGGTTTAGCGCTTTTTTTATATTATAATAATTGTCCCTATCCACTTTCTCAACTCCTCTCAGTAATTTATGTTGTTATCATGTCCCCCCTATCCCACCTGTCCTCCAGTGACGTCAGCTCGATTTTCCTTAACCTGTCCTCGTAGGACACACCCCTTAGCTCTGGGACTACTCTTGTTGCAAACCTTTACACTTTCTCTAATTTCTTGTGTGTGTGTGTGTGTGTGTGTGTGTGTGTGTGTGTGTGTGTGTGTGTGTGTGTGTGTGTGTGTGTGTGTGTGTGTGTGTGTGTTTGTTCGTATGACTGTTAGTTACCATTTTGTCCTAGGCACATGTCGATTAGACACTAGGCCTGTAGTATGTGTGTGTGTGTGTGTGTGTGTGTGTGTGTGTGTGTGTGTGTGTGTGTGTGTGTGTGTGTGTGTTGTGTGTATGTGTGTGTGTGTGTGTGCGTGTGCGTGTGCGTGTGTGTGCGTGTGCGTGTGCGTGTGTGTGCGTGTGCGTGTGCGTGTGCGTGTGTGTGTGTGTGTGTGTGTGTGTGTGTGTGTGTGTGTGTGTGTGTGTGTGTGTGTGTGTGTGTGTGTGTGTGTGTGTGTGTGTGTGTGTGCGTGCGTGTGCGTGTGCGTGTGCGTGTGCGTGTGTGTGTGTGTGTGTGTGTGTGTGTGTGTGTGTGTGTGTGTGTGTGTGTGTGTGTGTGTGTGTGTGTGCCATGTGCCATATTACCTTCAGCCCGGGCTTGCCACACAGAGGTATGACAGATGATGCAACTAGACAACCACAAAACCAAGGAAACAGTGCACCCAACAATGAAAGTAAAGGCACATGTCAGGTGTGTGGAGGGTATCGGGCACTCAACAGTAACGGCCTTAATCGTGTACACAAAGGGTGTGTGGATCACATATGGCCGCAGTAGAGAGCAGCCTCCAGCCTCCAGAGGCAGAGAATAATTCGAATGGCAACCTCCTCACTTGCAAAGACATGATGACATTCTAATCCACTGTTAGCAGTACCCTATCTCACATTCCTAAAGATGCTCGTCCATATGCTCCAGGGAAATTCACAGACCTTAAGCAGGTGAATGGAGGTTCCACCAACTTAGAAGCCCAAGGCACCATTAAAGCATGGTGCAACCTACTCTTGTTCAGCAATATCTGTCTTGCAGTTCCTGAAAGACAAGACAAACTGCTAACCACATCTGTCAACAAGGCAGTGTGCAACTACCCAAGAACAGATAATTGTGTCCCTCAGCCCCATCATCGCAGGAATCAGAGGTAGACCCAAGAAAAATTCCACTGAAAACGATAAAATTTGCTCACAGGTTAGCAAAAATGTCGAAGGTAACACAGAGGGAGCAATCAGAATAATTACAAGTGATGACACTGTTGCTATCAAAGATGAGGCCACAGCCCAAGCACAAAGAGACAGCTCACCCAACAAGGGACACTATAGTCGTCAACAACAACCCTGAGGAAGACCTCATCACTGGACAACTAATTTTTGCCAGAATCAGAAGTCTACAAGGCATTAGTGTCATTTCTAGCAGGATCTGCATAAGGTTACACTGGAATTCAACCATAACACCTCAAAGAGATTGTAAATCCAGTAATTGGCACATCTGCATCAATTCTTCTTTCTGAGTTAACAACCTTCGTCAACAACTGCCTGGCTGGGCGGAATCATACTCATTGCTGTTGGTAACACTCTTTGCCATCTCGTTGCCAAAGCAGCAGTAAGAAACATTTGCCTAGAAGCTGCCAGTTTACCCCAGCCACACCAACTGTGTTTAGGGTCTCTCGAGGCAGTGATGACACAGCCCATGTGGGAAGGGACTGACCAGAAGACAAGGCCTTAGTCAAAGTAGCCTTTAGATATGAGTTTAATATGGTAAAAAGACATGTGGTCTTGCCAGCCGTTAGGGATCGGTTCCCCAGTCTTTTTCCCTTCATTTCAGCTGGTGACAGCAAACCTGAAGAGTCCCTGCCACCTTTGATATGAAGAGCTTCAAAAGTATATCAAAGTTTTGAAGGCACAGGCAGAAGCTTTGGGTTCATCCTCAATCCCTCCAAGTGTGAAATCATCAAAACAAACCAGGAAGTAATCATTACTATGCGAACAATCCTCCCTGTAGTCATTGCCACCACTCCATCCAAGAGCACTCTCTTGGGAGCACCACTGGGTAACTAGGCCATCAACACAGTTCTCAAGGACAAAGTGAATGACCTGAAGAGAATGGAGGAAAGAATACGAGATCTCGATGCCCTTGATGCCCCGTATCTCCTCACAAGGTGTCTTACTCTGCCAAGACTCACTTCCTGAGGTGCACACCCACTTTTGACAAACCAACACTCAACAAATATGACTCACTCCTGAAATCAGTCTTTAAGAAGGCACTGAATCTGTCACTGGAAGATCAGTAATGGGATCAGGTAACCCTCTGTGTGTCTGTTTGTGTGTATACAACTCCGACAAGTTGATAAATAAGACACATGTGCAACACCTAGGTGTCTTTATTGATAAATAAGACACATATGCAACACCAGAGTATCTTTATTGATAAATAAGACACATGTGTAACACCTGGGTGTCTATATTGATAAATAAGACACATGTGCAACATCAGGGTGTTGCACATGTGTGTTATTCACCAGAGTAACGAAAATTATTATTAAAATGTTGATGTTTTGTTTACGCTCAAAACATCTGCAAATCTGAGATGATTTTATGCTGGGGAAGTATTTCTGACAACGTTTAGCCGTATATTAGTGTCGGACGTGGCACGTTTTGCCTCTCTTCAGCGCAGCCTTGATCCATTTTCTTCGATTAAGTGGTGAAAATTAGTGAGAGGAAAAATAGGAAACGTAGCAGAAGATTCCATTGAGACGACGTTTCGCTGTGTTGAGCATTTATTTTGACGTTAAAACAACATGAAACTAAACGGAGTCTTGCAGAGTCTCGCACCATCCAGTGGGCGAAGTGCGTCAGCAGGTGACCAAGGAGCGAGAGATGTATCCTGTGCCCTGCGTCATCGATCATCATGCGTCATATATATATATATATATATATATATATATATATATATATATATATATATATATATATATATATATATATATATATATATATATATATATATATACATATATATATACATATACCATATATATATATATATACATATATATATATATATATATATATATATATATATATATATATATATATATATATATATATATATATATATATATATATATATATATATATATATATATATATATATATATATATATATTTATATACATATGTATATATATGTATGTATGTATGTATGTATGTATATATACTGAGATATTTTAGGTGTTATGGTAGACTATAAACGTAACACGCCACCAAAACAATTCATTCAATTAACCGTAGACTGTTGAATTATAGTTTAACAGTGGCTGACACATAATAAATAGCGATTAGACATGTGAAGACATTCTGCAGGAGGAGTGAGGCGAGGGAGAGAGCCAAGAGAGGACAATAATTTGGTGGCTTAAGTGACTTAATGACCACTTTGATTAAGATAGAAGCGACCGATGCGAGAGGATTTTGTGCTTGACAGTCGTCAAGAAGTTGATGTCCTGTGAGGCCTGCAGAATCACCTATGATACTGAATCAGAGTTGTATGGTTCCTGAGTGTGTGAAGTGACAGATACTCCTGAGTGTGTGAAGTGGCAGATACTCCTGAGTGTGTGAAGTGACAGATACTCCTGAGTGTGTGAAGTGACAGATACTCCTGAGTGTGTGAAGTGACAGATACTCCTGAGTGTGTGAAGTGGCAGATACTCCTGAGTGTGTGAAGTGGCAGATACTCCTGAGTGTGTGACGTGGCAGATACTCCTGAGTGTGTGAAGTGGCAGATACTCCTGAGTGTGTGAAGTGACAGATACTCCTGAGTGTGTGAAGTGACAGATACTCTTGAATGTGTGAAGTGACAGATACTCCTGAATGTGTGAAGTGGCAGATACTCCTGAGTGTGTGAAGTGGCAGATACTCCTGAGTGTGTGAAGTGGCAGATACTCCTGAGTGTGTGAAGTGACAGATACTCCTGAGTGTGTGAAGTGGCAGATACTCCTGAGTGTGTGAAGTGACAGATACTCCTGAGTGTGTGAAGTGACAGATACTCCTGAGTGTGTGAAGTGACAGATACTCTTGAATGTGTGAAGTGAGAGATACTCCTGAGTGTGTGAAGTGACAGATACTCCTGAGTGTGTGAAGTGACAGATACTCCTGAATGTGTGAAGTGACAGATACTCCTGAGTGTGTGAAGTGACAGATACTCCTGAGTGTGTGAAGTGACAGATACTCCTGAATGTGTGAAGTGACAGATACTCCTGAATGTGTGAAGTGACAGATACTCCTGAGTGTGTGAAGTGGCAGATACTAGTGAATGTGTGAAGTGAGAGATACTCCTGAATGTGTGAAGGGACAGATACTCCTGAATGTGTGAAGTGACAGATACTAGCGAATGTGTGAAGTAACAGATACTCCTGAATGTGTGAAGTGACAGATACTAGTGAATGTGTGAAGTGACAGATACTCCTGAATGTGTGAAGTGACAGATACTAGTGAATGTGTGAAGTGACAGATACTCCTGAATGTGTGAAGTGACAGATACTAGTGAATGTGTGAAGTGACAGATACTCCTGAATGTGTGAAGTGAGAGAAACTAGTGAATGTGTGAAGTGACAGATACTCCTGAATGTGTGAAGTGACAGATACTCCTGAGTGTGTGAAGTGACAGATACTCCTGAATGTGTGAAGTGGCAGATACTCCTGAGTGTGTGAAGTGACAGATACTCCTGAATGTGTGAAGTGACAGATACTCCTGAATGTGTGAAGTGGCAGATACTCCTGAGTGTGTGAAGTGACAGATGCTCCTGAGTGTGTGAAGTGACAGATACTCCTGAGTGTGTGAAGTGACAGATGCTCCTGAATGTGTGAAGTGACAGATACTCCTGAGTGTGTGAAGTGACCGATACTCCTGAGTGTGTGAAGTGACAGATACTCCTGAGTGTGTGAAGTGACAGATTCTCCTGAATGTGTGAAGTGACAGATACTCCTGAGTGTGTGAAGTGACCGATACTCCTGAGTGTGTGAAGTGACAGATGCTCCTGAGTGTGTGAAGTGACAGATACTCCTGAGTGTGTGAAGTGACAGATGCTCCTGAGTGTGTGAAGTGACAGATACTCCTGAGTGTGTGAAGTGACAGATGCTCCTGAGTGTGTGAAGTGACAGATACTCCTGAGTGTGTGAAGTGACAGATACTAGTGAATGTGTGAAGTGACAGATACTCCTGAATGTGTGAAGTGACAGATACTCCTGAGTGTGTGAAGTGACAGATACTAGAAAATGTGTGAAGTGACAGATACTAGTGAATGTGTGAAGTGGCAGATACTCCTGAGTGTGTGAAGTGACAGATGCTCCTGAGTGTGTGAAGTGACAGATGCTCCTGAGTGTGTGAAGTGACAGATACTCCTGAGTGTGTGAAGTGACCGATACTCCTGAGTGTGTGAAGTGACAGATTCTCCTGAATGTGTGAAGTGACAGATACTCCTGAATGTGTGAAGTGACAGATACTCCTGAGTGTGTGAAGTGACAGATACTCCTGAATGTGTGAAGCGACAGATACTCCTGAATGTGTGAAGTGACAGATTCTCCTGAATGTGTGAAGTGACAGATACTCCTGAATGTGTGAAGCGACAGATACTCCTGAATGTGTGAAGTGACAGATACTCCTGAGTGTGTGAAGTGACAGATACTCCTGAGTGTGTGAAGTGACAGATGCTCCTGAGTGTGTGAAGTGACAGATACTCCTGAGTGTGTGAAGTGACAGATGCTCCTGAGTGTGTGAAGTGACAGATACTCCTGAGTGTGTGAAGTGACCGATACTCCTGAGTCTGTGAAGTGACAGATTCTCCTGAATGTGTGAAGTGACAGATACTCCTGACTGTGTGAAGTGACAGATTCTCCTGAATGTGTGAAGTGACAGATGCTCCTGAGTGTGTGAAGTGACAGATGCTCCTGAGTGTGTGAAGTGACAGATACTCCTGAGTGTGTGAAGTGACCGATACTCCTGAGTGTGTGAAGTGACAGATTCTCCTGAATGTGTGAAGTGACAGATACTCCTGAATGTGTGAAGTGACAGATACTCCTGAGTGTGTGAAGTGACAGATACTCCTGAATGTGTGAAGCGACAGATACTCCTGAATGTGTGAAGTGACAGATTCTCCTGAATGTGTGAAGTGACAGATACTCCTGAATGTGTGAAGCGACAGATACTCCTGAATGTGTGAAGTGACAGATACTCCTGAGTGTGTGAAGTGACAGATACTCCTGAGTGTGTGAAGTGACAGATACTCCTGAGTGTGTGAAGTGACAGATACTCCTGAGTGTGTGAAGTGACAGATACTCCTGAGTGTGTGAAGTGACAGATACTCCTGAGTGTGTGAAGTGACAGATACTAGTGAATGTGTGAAGCGACAGATACTCCTGAATGTGTGAAGTGACAGATACTCCTGAGTGTGTGAAGTGACCGATACTCCTGAGTGTGTGAAGTGACAGATACTCCTGAGTGTGTGAAGTGACAGATTCTCCTGAATGTGTGAAGTGACAGATACTCCTGAGTGTGTGAAGTGACCGATACTCCTGAGTGTGTGAAGTGACAGATTCTCCTGAATGTGTGAAGTGACAGATACTCCTGAGTGTGTAAAGTGACAGATACTCCTGAGTGTGTGAAGTGACAGATACTACTGAGTGTGTGAAGTGACAGATACTCCTGAGTGTGTGAAGTGACAGATACTCCTGAGTGTGTGAAGTGACAGATACTCCTGAGTGTGTGAAGTGACCGATACTCCTGAGTGTGTGAAGTGACAGATACTCCTGAGTGTGTGAAGTGACAGATTCTCCTGAATGTGTGAAGTGACAGATACTCCTGAGTGTGTGAAGTGACCGATACTCCTGAGTGTGTGAAGTGACAGATTCTCCTGAATGTGTGAAGTGACAGATACTCCTGAGTGTGTAAAGTGACAGATACTCCTGAGTGTGTGAAGTGACAGATACTACTGAGTGTGTGAAGTGACAGATACTCCTGAGTGTGTGAAGTGACAGATACTCCTGAGTGTGTGAAGTGACAGATACTCCTGAGTGTGTGAAGTGACCGATACTCCTGAGTGTGTGAAGTGACAGATACTCCTGAGTGTGTGAAGTGACAGATTCTCCTGAATGTGTGAAGTGACAGATACTCCTGAGTGTGTGAAGTGACCGATACTCCTGAGTGTGTGAAGTGACAGATTCTCCTGAATGTGTGAAGTGACAGATACTCCTGAGTGTGTAAAGTGACAGATACTCCTGAGTGTGTGAAGTGACAGATACTACTGAGTGTGTGAAGTGACAGATACTCCTGAGTGTGTGAAGTGACAGATACTCCTGAGTGTGTGAAGTGACAGATACTCCTGAGTGTGTGAAGTGACTGATACTAGTTAATGTGTAAAGTGACAGATACTCCTGAGTGTGTGAAGTGACAGATACTCTTGAATGTGTGAAGTGACAGATACTCCTGAGTGTGTGAAGTGACAGATACTCCTGAATGTGTGAAGTGACAGATACTCCTGAATGTGTGAAGTGACAGATACTAGTGAATGTGTGAAGTGACAGATACTAGTGAATGTGTGAAGTGACAGATACTCCTGAGTGTGTGAAGTGACAGATACTAGTGAATGTGTGAAGTGACAGATACTAGTGAATGTGTGAAGTGACAGATACTCCTGAATGTGCGAAGTGACAGATACTAGTGAATGTGTGAAGTGACAGATACTCCTGAGTGTGTGAAGTGACAGATACTAGTGAATGTGTGAAGTGACAGATACTCCTGAGTGTGTGAAGTGACAGATACTAGTGAATGTGTGAAGTGAGAGATACTCCTGAGTGTGTGAAGTGACAGATACTCCTGAGTGTGTGAAGTGACAGATACTCCTGAATGTGTGAAGTGACAGGTACTCCTGAGTGTGAAGTGACAGATACTCCTGAATGTGTGAAGTGACAGATACTCCTGAATGTGTGAAGTGACAGATACTCCTGAGTGTGTGAAGTGACAGATACTCCTGAGTGTGTGAAGTGACAGATACCCTTGAATGTGTGAAGTGACAGATGCTCCTGAGTGTGTGAAGTGACAGATACTAGTGAATGTGTGAAGTGACAGATACTCCTGAGTGTGTGAAGTGGCAGATACTAGTGAATGTGTGAAGTGACAGATACTCCTGAGTGTGTGAAGTGACAGATACTAGTGAATGTGTGAAGTGACAGATACTCCTGAGTGTGTGAAGTGGCAGATACTCCTGAGTGTGTGAAGTGACATATACTAGTGAATGTGTGAAGTGACAGATACTCCTGAATGTGTGAAGTGACAGATACTCCTGAATGTGTGAAGTGACTGATACTCCTGAGTGTGTGAAGTGACAGATACTCCTGAGTGTGTGAAGTTACAAATACTCCTGAGTGTGTGAAGTGACAGATACTCCTGAGTGTGTGAAGTGACAGATACTCCTGAGTGTGTGAAGTTACAAATACTCCTGAGTGTGTGAAGTGACAGATACTCCTGAGTGTGTGAAGTGACAGATACTAGTGAATGTGTGAAGTGGCAGATACTCCTGAGTGTGTGAAGTGACAGATACTCCTGAGTGTGTGAAGTGACAGATACTAGTGAATGCGTGAAGTGACAGATACTCCTGAGAGTGTGAAGTGGCAGATACTCTTGAATGTGTGAAGTGACAGATACTCCTGAATGTGTGAAGTGAGAGAAACTAGTGAATGTGTGAAGTGACAGATACTCCTGAGTGTGTGAAGTGACAGATACTCCTGAGTGTGTGAAGTGACTGATACTAGTGAATGCGTGAAGTGACAGATACTCCTGAGTGTGTGAAGTGACAGATACTCCTGAATGTGTGAAGTGACAGATACTCCTGAATGTGTGAAGTGAGAGAAACTAGTGAATGTGTGAAGTGACAGATACTCCTGAGTGTGTGAAGTGACAGATACTCCTGAATGTGTGAAGTGAGAGAAACTAGTGAATGTGTGAAGTGACAGATACTCCTGAATGTGTGAAGTGACAGATACTCCTGAGTGTGTGAAGTGACAGATACTCCTGAATGTGTGAAGTGAGAGAAACTAGTGAATGTGTGAAGTGACAGATACTCCTGAGTGTGTGAAGTGACAGATACTCCTGAGTGTGTGAAGTGACAGATACTCCTGAATGTGTGAAGTGAGAGAAACTAGTGAATGTGTGAAGTGACAGATACTCCTGAATGTGTGAAGTGACAGATACTCCTGAATGTGTGAAGTGACAGATACTAGTGAATGTGTGAAGTGACAGATACTCCTGAATGTGCGAAGTGACAGATACTAGTGAATGTGTGAAGTGACAGATACTAGTGAATGTGTGAAGTGACAGATACTAGTGAATGTGTGAAGTGACAGATACTCCTGAGTGTGTGAAGTGACAGATACTCCTGAGTGTGTGAAGTGACAGATACTAGTGAATGTGTGAAGTGACAGATACTCCTGAGTGTGTGAAGTGACAGATACTCCTGAATGTGTGAAGTGACAGATACTCCTGAGTGTGTGAAGTGAGAGAAACTAGTGAATGTGTGAAGTGACAGATACTCCTGAGTGTGTGAAGTGACAGATACTCCTGAGTGTGTGAAGTGACAGATACTCCTGAATGTGTGAAGTGACAGATACTCCTGAATGTGTGAAGTGACAGATACTAGTGAATGTGTGAAGTGACAGATACTCCTGAGTGTGTGAAGTGACAGATACTCCTGAATGTGTGAAGTGACAGATACTCCTGAATGTGTGAAGTGACAGATACTAGTGAATGTGTGAAGTGACAGATACTCCTGAGTGTGTGACGTGACAGATACTCCTGAATGTGTGAAGTGACGGATACTCCTGAGTGTGTGAAGTGACAGATACTCCTGAGTGTGTGAAGTGAGAGAAACTAGTGAATGTGTGAAGTGACAGATTCTCCTGAGTGTGTGAAGTGACAGATACTCCTGAATGTGTGAAGTGACAGATACTCCTGAGTGTGTGAAGTGACAGATACTCCTGAGTGTGTGAAGTGACAGATACTAGTGAATGTGTGAAGTGACAGATACTCCTGAGTGTGTGAAGTGACAGATACTCCTGAATGTGTGAAGTGACAGATACTCCTGAGTGTGTGAAGTGACAGATACTCCTGAGTGTGTGAAGTGAGAGAAACTAGTGAATGTGTGAAGTGACAGATACTCCTGAGTGTGTGAAGTGACAGATACTCCTGAATGTGTGAAGTGACAGATACTCCTGAATGTGTGAAGTGACAGATACTAGTGAATGTGTGAAGTGACAGATACTCCTGAGTGTGTGAAGTGACAGATACTCCTGAATGTGTGAAGTGACAGATACTAGTGAATGTGTGAAGTGACAGATACTCCTGAATGTGTGAAGTGACAGATACTCCTGAATGTGTGAAGTGACAGATACTCCTGAATGTGTGAAGTGACAGATACTCCTGAATGTGTGAAGTGACAGATACTCCTGAATGTGTGAAGTGACAGATACTAGTGAATGTGTGAAGTGACAGATACTCCTGAATGTGTGAAGTGACAGATACTCCTGAGTGTGTGAAGTGACAGATACTCCTGAATGTGTGAAGTGACAGATACTCCTGAGTGTGTGAAGTGACAGATACTCCTGAATGTGTGAAGTGACAGATACTCCTGAATGTGTGAAGTGACAGATACTCCTGAGTGTGTGAAGTGACAGATACTCCTGAATGTGTGAAGTGACAGATACTAGTGAATGTGTGAAGTGACATATACTCCTGAATGTGTGAAGTGACAGATACTAGTGAATGTGTGAAGTGACAGATTCGGATACTACGTCATGTTAACATGCATGTGACGCCAGACATGAAGAGTAACTTAGCGTCTTGACGTGATGAGTCAGTAGCAACAAGTCATCTCTTGAAAATCATTGGTTTTCCCAGAGTAACTTTCATAGTAAATAGGCCCATCAAATTTTGCATACGTACACGCGCACACACTCACTCATACACACAGAAACTCACATGTTTGTGGATGCATTAATCTATATATATATATACATATATATATATATATATATATATATATATATATATATATATATATATATATATATATATATATATATATATATATATATATATATATATATATATATATATATATGTCGTGCCGAATATGTAAAACTGATCAATTAGGAAGAACTCATTTAAAATTAAGTCCTTTCTGAAATTTTCTTTTATAAGTTTAAAGATATATTTTTTTAATTAATGTTAATGTAAAAAAATTTAATTTTGCACCAAAAGAATCTTAGAAAACTTACCTAACCTTTTTATAACAAGAACAATTTATTTTAGCCTAACCTAACTAAATATATTTTAGATTTGTTTGCAATAATTTAATACTAAACAAACACAGTGAAATATATTTTTTTCGTTAGGTTCAGAACGATTTTGGCGAAATTATTGCATACACAAATTTTCGCTTGTCCTATGTGGCAAGATGAGCGTTGCTATTTAAGCCAAGATTGCAAGCTCTGCCTATTCGGCACGACATATATATATATATATATATATATATATATATATATATATATATATATATATATATATATATATATATATATATATATATATATATATATATATATATATATATATATATATATATATATAGTGAAATTCCAAGCGCTTTCGTGAATTCTCACATTATCAAGGAACATTATCATAGTTCAGACCCATTGCAGTTTCCAACTGCAATGGGTCTGATTCCCCCATCCGTCTTCTTCAAAGCACATAGTGAGGCTCCAAAAAAGAAAGGTTTAATTTCTTCTGGGATTCGCCCAGCCCGGCAATTGTTGACGAAAGTTGTTAATTCGGTGAGAAGAATTGATGCAGATTCACCGAGTACTGGATTTACCATCTCTTTGAGGTGCTAAGGTCGAATTCCAGTGTAACCTCCTGCAGATCCTGCTGGAAATGACACGATCGCCTTATAGACTTTCGATTCTGGCAAAATTAATTGTTCAGTGATGGGGTCTTCCTCAGGGTTGTCGTTGATGGCTATGGTGTCCCTGGTTGGATGCTTGTCTCTTAGTGCTTGGGCCGTGGTCTCATCCTTGGGGGCTACAGTGTCGTCACTTGTAATTATTCTTATTGCTCCCACTGTGTTACCTTCTTCGATTTTTTTGCTAACCTGTGCGCAAATTTTCTCGTTTTCAGTGGGACTTTTCTTGGGTCTACCTCTTTGATTCCTGCGATGATGGGGCAGAGGGACACAATTATCCGTTCTTGGGTAGTTGCGCACTGCCTTGATAACTGACGTGGTTAGCAGTTTGCCTCGTCTTTCAGGAACTGCAAGACAGACATTGCCGAACAAGAGCAGGTTGCGCCATGCTTGGATGGTGCCTCGGGCTTCTAAGTTGGCGGAACCTCCATTCACCCGCTTTAAGAAGGTCTGTGAATTTCCCTGCTGCATATGGGCGAGCCGCTTTAGGGATGTGGGATTGTGTACTGCTAGCAGTGGATTTGAATGCCAACAGAAGGTTATCGCAAGTGAGGAGGTTGCCACTGGAATTGTCATCTGCCTGTGGAGGCTGTGGGCTGCTCTCTGCTGGGGGCATATGTGATCCTGCACACCCATTGTGTGCACGAATGCGGCCATCCCTGTTGCGTGCTCGAAACTCTCCACACACCTGACATGTGCCTCTTCTTTAGATGAATAGCTTTAAAATACCAGAAAAACGGTTGTTGGAGATCAACCGTAATATGAATGGTTCAGAGAACCTACACGTTGATAAATTAGACACATGTGCAACTCTTGGGTATTTTTATTGAGGAAACGTTTCGCCACACAGTGGCTTCATCAGTCCATACAAAGGAGAAACTTGAAGAACAGGAGGAGAATGAGGTAATCAGTCCCTCAACCTTGACTACATCGACTCAAGGTTGAGGGACTGATTACCTCATTCTCCTCCTGTTCTTCACGTTTCTCCTTTGTATAGACTGATGAAGCTACTGTGTGGCGAAACGTTTCCTCAATAAAGATACCCAAGAGTTGCACATGTGTCTAATTTATCTTCCGTAATAAGTGCGAAATAACGAAGATTGAAATGGAGAGAGAGATTTAACTGACAACAGTGAAAGATTTTTTTGTACATCGTTCTAGGAATCTAGACCTTCCTTACCTCTCACTTCACCCTGGCACAGCTCAGTGCACCCTGGCACAGCTCACTTCACCCTGGCACAGCTCAGTGCACCCTGGCACAGCTCACTTCACCCTGGCACAGCTCAGTGCACCCTGGCACAGCTCAGTGCACCCTGGCACAGCTCACTTCACCCTGGCACAGCTCAGTGCACCCTGGCACAGCTCACTTCACCCTGGCACAGCTCACTTCACCCTGGCACAGCTCAGTGCACCCTGGCACAGCTCACTTCACCCTGGCACAGCTCAGTGCACCCTGGCACAGCTCACTTCACCCTGGCACAGCTCAGTGCACCCTGGCACAGCTCACTTCACCCTGGCACAGCTCAGTGCACCCTGGCACAGCTCAGTGCACCCTGGCACAGCTCACTTTACCCTGGCACAGCTCAGTGCACCCTGGCACAGCTCAGTGCACCCTGGCACAGCTCAGTGCACCCTGGCACAGCTCAGTGCACCCTGGCACAGCTCACTTTACCCTGGCACAGCTCAGTGCACCCTGGCACAGCTCAGTGCACCCTGGCACAGCTCAGTGCACCCTGGCACAGCTCACTTCACCTTGGCACAGCTCAGTGCACCCTGGCACAGCTCAGTGCACCCTGGCACAGCTCACTTCACCTTGGCACAGCTCAGTGCACCCTGGCACAGCTCAGTGCACCCTGGCACAGCTCAGTGCACCCTGGCACAGCTCACTTCACCTTGGCACAGCTCAGTGCACCCTGGCACAGCTCAGTGCACCCTGGCACAGCTCACTTCACCTTGGCACAGCTCAGTGCACCCTGGCACAGCTCAGTGCACCCTGGCACAGCTCAGTGCACCCTGGCACAGCTCACTTCACCTTGGCACAGCTCAGTGCACCCTGGCACAGCTCAGTGCACCCTGGCACAGCTCAGTGCACCCTGGCACAGCTCACTTCACCTTGGCACAGCTCAGTGCACCCTGGCACAGCTCAGTGCACCCTGGCACAGCTCAGTGCACCCTAGCACAGCTCACTTCACCTTGGCACAGCTCAGTGCACCCTGGCACAGCTCAGTGCACCCTGGCACAGCTCACTTCACCTTGGCACAGCTCAGTGCACCCAGGCACAGCTCAGTGCACCCTGGCACAGCTCAGTGCACCCTGGCACAGCTCAGTGCACCCTGGCACAGCTCAGTGCGCCCTGGCACAGCTAAGTGCACCCTGGCACAGCTCAGTGCACCCTGGCACAGCTCACTTCACCCTGGCACAGCTCAGTGCACCCTGGCACAGCTCAGTGCACCCTGGCACAGCTCACTTCACCCTGGCACAGCTCAGTGCACCCTGGCACAGCTCAGTGCACCCTGGCACAGCTCAGTGCGCCCTGGCACAGCTCAGTGCACCCTGGCACAGCTCAGTGCACCCTGGCACAGCTCAGTGCACCCTGGCACAGCTCAGTGCGCCCTGGCACAGCTCAGTGCACCCTGGCACAGCTCACTTTACCCTGGCACAGCCCACTTTACCCTGGCACAGCTCAGTGCACCCTGGCACAGCTCACTTTACCCTGGCACAGCCCACTTTACCCTGGCACAGCTCAGTGCACCCTGGCACAGCTCAGTGCACCCTGGCACAGCTCAGTGCACCCTGGCACAGCTCACTGAACCCTGGCACAGCTCAGTGCACCCTGGCACAGCTCACTTTACCCTGGCACAGCCCACTTTACCCTGGCACAGCTCAGTGCACCCTGGCACAGCTCAGTGCACCCTTGCACAGCTCAGTGCACCCTGGCACAGCTCACTTTACCCTGGCACAGCCCACTTTACCCTGGCACAGCTCAGTGCACCCTGGCACAGCTCAGTGCACCCTGGCACAGCTCAGTGCGCCCTGGCACAGCTAAGTGCACCCTGGCACAGCTCAGTGCACCCTGGCACAGCTCACTTCACCCTGGCACAGCTCAGTGCACCCTGGCACAGCTCAGTGCACCCTGGCACAGCTCACTTCACCCTGGCACAGCTCAGTGCACCCTGGCACAGCTCAGTGCACCCTGGCACAGCTCAGTGCGCCCTGGCACAGCTCAGTGCACCCTGGCACAGCTCAGTGCACCCTGGCACAGCTCAGTGCACCCTGGCACAGCTCAGTGCGCCCTGGCACAGCTCAGTGCACCCTGGCACAGCTCACTTTACCCTGGCACAGCCCACTTTACCCTGGCACAGCTCAGTGCACCCTGGCACAGCTCACTTTACCCTGGCACAGCCCACTTTACCCTGGCACAGCTCAGTGCACCCTGGCACAGCTCAGTGCACCCTGGCACAGCTCAGTGCACCCTGGCACAGCTCACTTTACCCTGGCACAGCTCAGTGCACCCTGGCACAGCTCACTTTACCCTGGCACAGCCCACTTTACCCTGGCACAGCTCAGTGCACCCTGGCACAGCTCAGTGCACCCTTGCACAGCTCAGTGCACCCTGGCACAGCTCACTTTACCCTGGCACAGCCCACTTTACCCTGGCACAGCTCAGTGCACCCTGGCACAGCTCAGTGCACCCTGGCACAGCTCAGTGCACCCTGGCACAGCTCAGTGCACCCTGGCACAGCTCACTTTACCCTGGCACAGCTCAGTGCACCCTGGCACAGCTCACTTTACCCTGGCACAGCCCACTTTACCCTGGCACAGCTCAGTGCACCCTGGCACAGCTCAGTGCACCCTGGCACTGCTCAGTGCACCCTGGCACAGCTCACTTTACCCTGGCACAGCCCACTTTACCCTGGCACAGCTCAGTGCACCCTGGCACAGCTCAGTGCGCCCTGGCACAGCTCAGTGCACCCTGGCACAGCTCAGTGCACCCTGGCACAGCTCAGTGCACCCTGGCACAGCTCAGTGCGCCCTGGCACAGCTCAGTGCACCCTGGCACAGCTCACTTTACCCTGGCACAGCCCACTTTACCCTGGCACAGCTCAGTGCACCCTGGCACAGCTCACTTTACCCTGGCACAGCCCACTTTACCCTGGCACAGCTCAGTGCACCCTGGCACTGCTCAGTGCACCCTGGCACAGCTCACTTTACCCTGGCACAGCCCACTTTACCCTGGCACAGCTCAGTGCGCCCTGGCACAGCTCAGTGCGCCCTGGCACAGCTCAGTGCACCCTGGCACAGCTCAGTGCGCCCTGGCACAGCTCAGTGCGCCCTGGCACAGCTCAGTGCGCCCTGGCACAGCTCAGTGCGCCCTGGCACAGCTCACTTTACCCTGGCACAGCCCACTTTACCCTGGCACAGCTCAGTGCACCCTGGCACAGCTCACTTTACCCTGGCACAGCCCACTTTACCCTGGCACAGCTCAGTGCACCCTGGCACAGCTCAGTGCACCCTGGCACAGCTCAGTGCACCCTGGCACAGCTCACTTTACCCTGGCACAGCTCAGTGCACCCTGGCACAGCTCACTTTACCCTGGCACAGCCCACTTTACCCTGGCACAGCTCAGTGCACCCTGGCACAGCTCAGTGCACCCTGGCACTGCTCAGTGCACCCTGGCACAGCTCACTTTACCCTGGCACAGCCCACTTTACCCTGGCACAGCTCAGTGCACCCTGGCACAGCTCAGTGCGCCCTGGCACAGCTCAGTGCACCCTGGCACAGCTCAGTGCACCCTGGCACAGCTCAGTGCACCCTGGCACAGCTCACTTTACCCTGGCACAGCCCACTTTACCCTGGCACAGCTCAGTGCACCCTGGCACAGCTCAGTGCACCCTGGCACAGCTCAGTGCACCCTGGCACAGCTCACTTTACCCTGGCACAGCTCAGTGCACCCTGGCACAGCTCACTTTACCCTGGCACAGCACACTTTACCCTGGCACAGCTCAGTGCACCCTGGCACAGCTCAGTGCACCCTTGCACAGCTCAGTGCACCCTGGCACAGCTCACTTAACCCTGGCACAGCCCACTTGACCCTGGCACAGCTCAGTGCACCCTGGCACAGCTCAGTGCACCCTGGCACAGCTCAGTGCACCCTGGCACAGCTCAGTGCACCCTGGCACAGCTCACTTTACCCTGGCACAGCTCAGTGCACCCTGGCACAGCTCACTTTACCCTGGCACAGCCCACTTTACCCTGGCACAGCTCAGTGCACCCTGGCACAGCTCAGTGCACCCTGGCACTGCTCAGTGCACCCTGGCACAGCTCACTTTACCCTGGCACAGCCCACTTTACCCTGGCACAGCTCAGTGCACCCTGGCACAGCTCACTTTACCCTGGCACAGCCCACTTTACCCTGGCACAGCTCAGTGCACCCTGGCACAGCTCAGTGCACCCTGGAACAGCTCAGTGCACCCTGGCACAGCTCACTTTACCCTGGCACAGCTCAGTGCACCCTGGCACAGCTCACTTTACCCTGGCACAGCCCACTTTACCCTGGCACAGCTCAGTGCACCCTGGCACTGCTCAGTGCACCCTGGCACAGCTCACTTTACCCTGGCACAGCCCACTTTACCCTGGCACAGCTCAGTGCACCCTGGCACAGCTCAGTGCACCCTGGCACAGCTCAGTGCACCCTGGCACAGCTCAGTGCACCCTGGCACAGCTCACTGTACCCTGGCACAGCTCACTTTACCCTGGCACAGCCCACTTTACCCTGGCACAGCTCAGTGCACCCTGGCACAGCTCAGTGCACCCTGGCACTGCTCAGTGCACCCTGGCACAGCTCACTTTACCCTGGCACAGCCCACTTTACCCTGGCACAGCTCAGTGCACCCTGGCACAGCTCAGTGCACCCTGGCACAGCTCAGTGCACCCTGGCACAGCTCAGTGCGCCCTGGCACAGCTCAGTGCACCCTGGCACAGCTCAGTGCACCCTGGCACAGCTCACTTTACCCTGGAACAGCACACTTTACCCTGGCACAGCTCAGTGCACCCTGGCACAGCTCAGTGCACCCTGGCACAGCTCAGTGCATCCTGGCACAGCTCAGTGCACCCTGGCACAGCTCAGTGCACCCTGGCACAGCTCAGTGCACCCTGGCACAGCTCAGTGCACCCTGGCACAGCTCAGTGCGCCCTGGCACAGCTCAGTGCACCCTGGCACAGCTCAGTGCACCCTGGCACAGCTCACTTTACCCTGGCACAGCCCACTTTACCCTGGCACAGCTCAGTGCACCCTGGCACAGCTCAGTGCACCCTGGCACAGCTCAGTGCACCCTGGCACAGCACACTTTACCCTGGCACAGCCCACTTTACCCTGGCACAGCTCAGTGCACCCTGGCACAGCTCAGTGCACCCTGGCACAGCTCAGTGCACCCTGGCACAGCTCACTTTACCCTGGCACAGCCCACTTTACCCTGGCACAGCTCAGTGCACCCTGGCACAGCTCAGTGCACCCTGGCACAGCTCAGTGCACCCTGGCACAGCTCAGTGCGCCCTGGCACAGCTCAGTGCACCCTGGCACAGCTCAGTGCACCCTGGCACAGCTCACTTTACCCTGGCACAGCCCACTTTACCCTGGCACAGCTCAGTGCACCCTGGCACAGCTCAGTGCACAATGGCACAGCTCAGTGCACCCTGGCACAGCTCAGTGCGCCCTGGCACAGCTCAGTGCACCCTGGCACAGCTCAGTGCACCCTGGCACAGCTCACTTTACCCTGGCACAGCCCACTTTACCCTGGCACAGCTCAGTGCACCCTGGCACAGCTCAGTGCACCCTGGCACAGCTCAGTGCGCCCTGGCACAGCTCAGTGCGCCCTGGCACAGTTCAGTGCGCCCTGGCACACGCTTCAGTAGACTCTCTCGATGCTAAGCTGTACTCATGGTAAAGTCATAGGTAAGCAACAGTAGACTCTAAGGTGTCCTTATCCCTGGGGTCATCTACCAGGTCATTCTGAAGGAGATTAATGACCTCTCATCAGCATAAATTACTAGCAAGTCCTGGAAATTGGATCACAAATCACCAGAGAAGTTGGGCAGGTTTTGATGGTCCGAGTCTCTGTCTTTCTGAGAGCTGAGAGCTGAGAGAGAGAGAGAGAGAGAGAGAGAGGGGTGCAGGTCCCCGACCTACCTCAAGTAGTCAAGCCTTACCTGGTGAAGGGAGATGTTGGTCCTGGACCTACCTCAACTAGCCAGATGTTTCTTAGGACCAGTGCTGTTTCTGGTATTTGTGAACGACATGACGGAAGGAATAGGCTCTGAGGTGTCCCTGTTTGCAGATGACGTGAAGTTGATGAGAAGAATACACTCGATCGAAGACCAGGCAGAACTACATCTGGACAGGCTGCAGACCTGGTCCAGCAATTGGCTCCTGGAGTTCAATCCCACCAAGTGCAAAGTAATGAAGATTGGGGAACAAAGAAGGCCGCAGACGGAGTACAGTCTAGGGGGTCAGAGACTACAAACCTCACTCAAGGAAAAAGATCTTGGGGTGAGTATAACACCAGGCACATCTCCTGAAGCGCACATCAACCAAATAACTGCTGCAGCATATGGGCGCCTAGCAAACCTCAGAACAGCATTCCGACATCTTAATAAGGAATCGTTCAGGACCCTGTACACCGTATACGTTAGGCGCATATTGGAGTATGCGGCACCAGTTTGGAACCCACACCTAGCCAAGCACGTAAAGAAACTAGAGAAAGTGCAAAGGTTTGCAACAAGACTAGTCCCAGAGCTAAGAGGTATGTCCTACGAGGAGAGGTTAAGGGAAATCAACCTGACGACACTGTAACGACATACAAAATACTGAGAGGAATTGACAAGGTGGACAAAGACAGGATGTTCCAGAGATTGGACACAGTAACAAGGGGACACAGTTGGAAGCTGAAGACACAGATGAATCACAGGGATGTTAGGAAGTATTTCTTCAGCCACAGAGTAGTCAGTAAGTGGAATAGTTTGGGAAGCGATGTAGTGGAGGCAGGATCCATACATAGCTTTAAGCAGAGGTATGATAAAGCTCACGGCTCAGGGAGAGTGACCTAGTAGCGATCAGTGAAGAGGCGGGGCCAGGAGCTCGGACTCGACCCCCGCAACCTCAACTAGGTGAGTACAACTAGGTGACTACACACACACACACACACACACACACACACGCACACACACACACACACACACACACACACACACACACACACACACACACACACACACACACACACACACACACACACACACACACAAATGGTGGGGACTCGCAGGAACCAAGGATCAGATGAGAATGGTTCTGGTAGGGAGGAGTGGATGGAGGAGCAGTGGAAAAGGATGGAACAAGAGTGGGAGAGAAAATTAGGAGAGCTTTCTGAAAAAATGGAGAAAGAGCTCTCTGTGAAATTGGAAAAGAGGTTGGAGAAGGAGACAAAGAATTGGGAGGCACAAGTCGAAACTGCAGTAGCCAAGATAAGGGTCCTAGAAGTTGAGATAAATAGGCTGAAGCGAGTTACAGGGGCAGTGACCAGAGAAGACACAGCATATGAAGCTGCGAGGCCGAACAGGAAGGAAGGAATTATGAATTATGCTAAGGTCATATCAGCCTGCCAAGGAGGACCAAGGAGTGAAAGGGAAGAACAGCTGGTTGCAGATGGAAAGGGTGATAGGTCGAATGCTGAGGCACAACCAGGCTATCAAGAGCCACTGGAAAAATCAAGGGAGAAACTGACCACATACAGGCAGGATCCAGAGTCACAGAGGGTGAGGCAATGGGAGGAAGAAAGGGCAAAATCAGTGTTTATCCATGGGCTTCAGGAGAGAGAGGAAAGGACACACACTGAAAGGCAGCAGGAAGAAAGAAAGGAGATTGAGAAAATCATCACGGAAATAGGTGAAGAGATGGACGAGATTGTAAATTTTCAGAGAATAGGGGGGTACTCGAAGGGGTGAAACCGACCAATCAAGCTGATTCTCAGGACGGAAACAGTGCGGAACAGGATCCTCCAAGAAAAATCACGATTGAAATACTCGGAAGAGTACAAGAGGGTGTTCCTAGACAGAGACAGAACAAAATCAGAACGACAGCAGCTGAGGGAGAGGACAAAAAAGCGAAAGGAGCTAGGAAAAGAGACAAGGATGGAACCAGCAGAGGTCAGTCAGAGCAGAACAGAACAGCAAGGGCAAGTGCACACACAACTATTCTCAGAACCACACAACCTATCACACCATCCCAACACACACTACAATCCATACCCACAGCCTCCACCCAACACCGAGCTATAGAATCCCACAGTATGCCACCAGGTCTCCCACCCTCACAGGCCCCCCAAACCACAGTGTTGGAAAGGAAACTGAAGGTATGGTACACGAACGCTGATGGAATAACAAATAAGTGGGAGGAGTGGCATGAAAGAGTCAAAGAAGCATCACCGGACATCATAGCTCTCACAGAAACCAAGCTTACAGGTATGATAACAGATGCCATCTTTCCAACGGGATACCAAATCCTGAGGAAAGACAGAGGGAACAGGGGGGGGTGGAGGAGTGGCGTTGCTGATCAAAAATCACTGGAATTTTGATGAGCTGGAGAGAGGAGACAGCGGAGAAGAAAGTGATTACATAGCGGGAACACTTCACTCTGGAGGTCCCAAGGTGGTAATAGCAGTGATGTATAACCCACCACAGAACAGCAGGAGGCCAAGGCAAGAGTACGAAGAGAGCAATAGAGCGATGGTTGACACACTGGCTAGAGTGGCCAGAAGAGCTCATGCATGCAGGGCAAAGCTCCTGATCATGGGTGACTTTAACCACAAGGAGATCGATTGGGAGAACTTGGACCCACATGGGGGCCAAGATACATGGAGGGCTAAGATGATGGAGGTGGTACTGGAAAACTTCATGTGCCAACACGTAAGGGACACTACAAGAGAGAGAGGAGAGGATGAACCAGCAAGGCTGGACTTAGTATTCACCTTGAGTAGTGCAGATATCGAGGACATCACATATGAAAGACCCCTTGGGGCCAGTGACCATGTGGTTTTAAGCTTCGAATACACAGTAGAGCTACAAGTGGAGGGAGAAGCAGGAAGGCCAGGACGAATGAAGCCAAACTACAAGAAAGGGGACTACACAGGAATGAGGAACTACCTGAACGGGGTTCAGTGGGACAGAGAACTGGCAGGGAAGACAGTTAATGAGATGATGGAATATGTAGCAACAAAATGCAAGGAGGCTGAGGAGAGGTTTGTACCCAAGGGTAACAGGAATAATGAAAAAGCCAGGATGAGCCCATGGTTTACCCAAAGGTGCAGGGAGGCAAAAACCAAGTGTGCTAGGGAATGGAAGAAATATAGAAGGCAAAGGACCCAGGAGAATAAGGAGAACAGTCGTAGAGCCAGAAAGGAATATGCACAGATAAGAAGGGAGGCCCAAAGACAATATGAAAATGACATAGCAGCGAAAGCCAAATCTGACCCGAAACTGTTGTACAGCCACATCAGGAGGAAAACAACAGTCAAGGACCAGGTAATCAGGCTAAGGAAGGAAGGAGGAGAGACAACAAGAAATGACCGTGAAGTATGTGAAGAACTCAACAAGAGATTCAAAGAAGTGTTCACAGAGGAGACAGAAGGGACTCCAGAAAGACGGAGAGGTGGGGCACACCACCAAGTGCTGGACACAGTGCACACAACCGAGGAAGAAGTGAAGAGGCTTCTGAGTGAGCTAGATACCTCAAAGGCAATGGGGCCAGATAACATCTCCCCATGGGTATTGAGAGAGGGAGCAGAGGCGCTATGTGTACCCCTAACAACAATATTCAATACATCTATCGAAACAGGGAGATTGCCTGAGGCATGGAAGACAGCAAATGTAGTCCCAATCTTTAAAAAAGGAGACAGACATGAAGCATTAAACTACAGACCAGTGTCACTGACATGTATAGTATGCAAAATCATGGAGAAGATTATCAGGAGAAGAGTGGTGGAACACCTAGAAAGGAACGATCTCATCAACAGCAGCCAACATGGTTTCAGGGACGGGAAATCCTGTGTCACAAACCTACTGGAGTTCTATGACATGGTGACAGCAGTAAGAAAGGAGAGAGAGGGGTGGGTGGATTGCATTTTCTTGGACTGCAAGAAGGCGTTTGACACAGTTCCACACAAGAGATTGGTGCAAAAACTGGAGGACCAAGCAGGGATAACAGGGAAGGCACTACAATGGATCAGGGAATACTTGTCAGGAAGACAGCAGCGAGTCATGGTACGTGGCGAGGTGTCAGAGTGGGCACCTGTGACCAGCGGGGTCCCGCAGGGGTCAGTCCTAGGACCAGTGCTGTTTCTGGTATTTGTGAACGACATGACGGAAGGAATAGACTCTGATGTATCCCTGTTTGCAGATGACGTGAAGTTGATGAGAAGAATTCACTCGATCGAAGACCAGGCAGAACTACAAAGGGATCTGGACAGGCTGCAGACCTGGTCCAGCAATTGGCTCCTGGAGTTCAATCCCACCAAGTGCAAAGTCATGAAGATTGGGGAAGGGCAAAGAAGGCCGCAGACGGAGTACAGTCTAGGGGGTCAGAGACTACAAACCTCACTCAAGGAAAAAGATCTGGGGTGAGTATAACACCAGGCACATCTCCTGAAGCGCACATCAACCAAATAACTGCTGCAGCATATGGGCGCCTAGCAAACCTCAGAACAGCATTCCGACATCTTAATAAGGAATCATTCAGGACCCTGTACACCGTGTACGTTAGGCCCATATTGGAGTATGCGGCACCAGTTTGGAACCCACACCTAGCCAAGCACGTGAAGAAACTAGAGAAAGTGCAAAGGTTTGCAACAAGACTAGTCCCAGAGCTAAGAGGTATGTCCTACGAGGAGAGGTTAAGGAAAATCAACCTGACGACACTGGAGGACAGGAGAGATAGGGGGGACATGATAACGACGTACAAAATACTGAGAGGAATTTACAAGGTGGACAAAGACAGGATGTTCCAGAGATTGGACACAGTAACAAGGGGACACAGTTGGAAGCTGAAAACACAGATGAATCACAGGGATGTTAGGAAGTATTTCTTCAGCCACAGAGTAGTCAGTAAGTGGAATAGTTTGGGAAGCGATGTAGTGGAGGCAGGATCCATACATAGCTTTAAGCAGAGGTATGATAAAGCTCACGGCTCAGGGAGAGTGACCTAGTAGCGATCAGTGAAGAGGCGGGGCCAGGAGCTCGGACTCGACCCCCGCAACCTCAACTAGGTGAGTACACACACACACAAACACACACACACACACACACACACACACACACACACACACACACACACACACACACACACACACACACACACACACACACACACACACACACACACACACACACACACATACACATACACACACACACACAGCACACACACACACTCGCAAATACAACAGGCCTAGTGTCTAATCGACATGTGCCTAGGAAAAAATGGTAATTAAATTACACACACACACACACACACACACACACACACACACACACACACACACACACACACACACACACACACACACACACACACTATATTTATACATACATATATATATATATATATATATATATATATATATATATATATATATATATATATATATATATATATATATATATATATATATATGTCGTGCCGAATATGTAAAACTGGTCAATTAGCAAGAACTCACTTTAAATTAAGTCCTTTCTAAAATTTTCTCTTATACGTTTAAAGATATATTTTTTTCATTAATGTTGATGTAAAAATTTATAATTTTGCACCAAAAGGAACTTAGAAAACTTACCTAACCTTATTATAACAAGCGCAATTTATTTTAGCCTAACCCAACTAAATGTATTTTAGATTTGTTTACAGTAATTTAATACTAAACAAACACAGTGAAATATATTTTTTTCGTTAGGTTCAGAATGATTTTGGCGAAATTATTGCATACACAAATTTTCACTTGTCCTATATAGCAAGATGAGCGTTGCTATTTAAGCCAAGATCGCAAGTTCATAACGTGGATTGGGTAATAACACTAATGTTGGCTGGTTAGTACATATAATTATAACGGAAAATGTGGGAAGCACAGGCCCACCCTGCCTCTCTGCTCTCTATCTTAAGACTGACTCACGAATTGCGTCCTAGGGGTGAGCGGCGTTCAAAAATTGCTATGGTCAGCTGTAACTTCAGTGAATAACAGTGATTCACACAGATGGTTGGTAGTGAGTCATACTACTGGTAACTGGATACTGGTACTACTGGGAACTGATACTACTGAGAGCTCGGCAACGCTATCGTATGTCATCCCGACATACAGCTAATACAAACTAGAGACAGCAGGTGTACGGCTTGGGCTGATTGTATACAATGGCAAAGTACACAACAATTTAACATTATAACATACATAAGGAGACTATTGGAATGGAAGCTAATGTAACTTACTGTAATGAAACTGTAATGCATTACAAGGTATGATATAGCACAACTCATCGAATGAGACTCAACATTGGGATTACACAATAGAAGTGATAAAAAAAATTGATCGATCGATCTGTATTCATGTGATCTACGGATTCTGAGGAAGAAATATATACAAAGAAAGAGTGTTTAACAGAAAGGCAGACTTGGTGCACTCAAATCTAGACTGTTAACTCTCAGAATTTGGAGAGAACGTGAACACAAAAAAAAAAAAAATTCTTGAATACTGATAAGTTGATACTGTAATTATTCATCTATACAGGTTATTTACATTTAACCCCAACTCTGCTAGGGTGAGATTGACATATGCAGAATGGGTGTCATCTCTGGGAGGATCAAACTCTGTAGCACTGGCTAACTCATGCTGTATTTGAGGCAAATCTGAATTGGTAGTTACAAATGATACTTGAGGATTTCTCAATACCTGTCGTGTACATAGGGAATAACGACATTCAGGTTGATCGTCTGACTGAGTATCAGAGGTAGAGAGTACAGGATCAGGAGGATTGTCAGAGTCTGTCACATTAGTCTGGGTTGGAACATCATTATCATCACATACTAACTTCATATGATCTAAATGCGATTCTTTATACTGACCAGTACTAATTTCTCTAACCTTATACTTATTGCCAGTGATATGTTCAACTACTCGATAAGGACCAACAAGCTTTTGATCAAGCTTAGGCATTGCAGACGTTTTGTTAAAGTTAGTCAGCATAACTCTCGAACCTACTTTGATTTTGGACGGCTTTGCTCGAGTGTTTGCGACTCTTGTAAATTCTGCTGTTGATTTATGAAGTGTTTCATGGATTCTTCTAAAGATGCTTTGAGCCAAGCTGGTACGAGTTGCTATGAAATCATCAGGGTTGCAATTTGGTTTCGGATTAGAATATAGCAACTCATAAGGCAAACGTTTATCTACAGCATGCAATGCATAATGTGGAGTGTCACCTATAGAAACATTGTAAGCAGAATTTATAGCACACTGCACATCAGGTATAACTTCATCCCAAGTTTCATTGTTTGGATTGATAGTGGCTCTCAAGACATCAAGTACTTTCTTATTGTTTCGTTCTACTAACCCATTGCTGGCAGGATGATGAGGAACAATAGTGGATTTAGAGATCTTGTACAAGATACACAAGACAAACAATAGTAGCTACGACAACCCAACTCCAGGTGATTTTTTAGTGGCAGGAAACGGAAAAAGAAAATGGAAGGAAATAACAAAAATAGTCCACCACCTTGGAGCCTTGTTGGACTGGAGGCAGAGCCAGTGGCCAACCATGGCCCTCCAGAAATACAACTACTGATGCCAATAACAAAATCCCCCCAACAAACACAGAATACAACCTCGTTCATATTTGCTAATATACAGGGCCTTAAACCATCCACCAACAACAAAATACCTTTTATCAGTGGACTTCTAAAGGAGTCTAATGCAATGTTTGCAGCCTTCACAAAGACTCACACAAAAGATCACTTTGACAGTGAAATATGGATAAGTGGTTACAACCTTTTTAGATGCGACAGAAAGAACAGTCAACAAGGGGGGATTGGCCTGTATGTCAAAGAGTCCCTCATCTGCACGGAGTTGCTGAACACCACAAATGAGGTAGTTGAAGTTCTGTGATTAAAGATCGAGAACCAAAACCTAGTCATTGTGGTTGTATATAAGCCACTAGATGCAACCTCCCAACAGTTCAAGGAACAGCTACTGAAAATTGATTACTGTCTGGAAAATCTTCCAGCTCCATCCCCAAACATCTTACTGCTTGGTGATTTCAATCTAAGGCATACAAAATGGAAGAATGTAGCAAATAATGTTATAGCTGAAACAATCCCCGGAGGTAGCGCAGGTAAAAGGTCACACACATGAGCTACTAAGCCTCTGCGAAAAACACACCTTAAATCAGCAAATAGTGGAGCCAACAAGACTAGAAAACACACTTGACCTTATCTTCACATATAATGAGGACCTGGTAAGAGACATAAGAATATCAAAAACAACTAATTCCGATCACAACCTAATCGAAATCCAGACGTACATGCATAGGGGTACTGATCAGCAGAATGCATGTACCTGTGAAGGTGTCTTCACAAAATACAACTTTAACAACAAGAACATCAACTGGGACCAGGCAAACCATGTCCTAAACGAAACATGTTGGGAAGATATCTTAAATGACATGGATCCAAACCAGTGCCTTGAAAGGATCAACTTCCTGGCAGCTGAAGCATGTTCTAGGCATATTCCCCTAAGAAAGAAGAAGAGCAGGAGTAAACTGGAGAGAGAAAGATGCTCCCTCTACAGAAGACGACGAAGAGTCACTGAGTTCCTCAGGAGTGCTAGAATATCTGATACACGAAAGGAGGCGCTGACCAGGGAAGTGAAAACTATCGAACTTAAGTTAAATGACTCTTACAGGAACCAGGAGAGACAGGAGAAGCTTAAAGCTATTAGTGAAATTGAAAGAAATTCAAAATATCTCTTTTCATATGCCAAAAGCAAGGCAAATACCACATCTAGTATTGGGCCCTTACTCAGACAGGATCGGACTTACACAAATGACAACAAGGAAATGAGTGAAATATTGAAATCCCAGAACGACTCTGTGTTTAGTGAACCACTAATCAGTCTGAGGATCGACGACCCAAATGATTTCTTCATGAATGAGCCTCAAAACTCCATAAATGTATGCCAGATTTCCGACATTACCCTAACTCCGATAGATTTCGAAAAAGCCATTGACAACATGCTCATGCACTCAGCCCAGGGCCCAGACTCGTGGAACTCTGTTTTTATAAAGAACTGCAAGAAACCCCTCTTGCGTGCCCTAAGTACACTATGGAGGAGGAGCTTAGACATGGGTGAAATTCCACAGTCACTTAAAACAACGGATATAGCCCCGCTCCATAAAGGTGGCAGCAAAGCATTAGCTAAGAACTATAGACCAATAGCTCTGACGTCTCGCATCATAAAAATCTTTGAAAGAGTGCTAAGAAGCAGGATTGCAAATCACCTGGATTCCCAAAATCTGCACAATCCAGGGCAACATGGGTTCAGGGCAGGTAGCTCCTGCCTCTCACAACTACTGGATCACTATGATATGGCCTTGGATGCACTGGAAGAAAATCAGGATGCAGATGTAATATTCACAGACTTTGCAAAAGCATTTGACAAATGCGATCATGGCATAATAGCCCATAAAATACATGCTAAAGGAATAACTGGGAAAGTGGGGAGATGGATCTTCAACTTCCTAACAAATTGAACACAGAGCAGTGGTCAACAGAGTTAAATCGGAGGCTGCCATAGTGAAGAGCTCTGTTCCACAAGGCACAGTACTCGCCCCCATCTTATTCCTCATCCTCATATCAGACATAGACAGAGATATACATCACAGTGAGCTACTTAAGTCCCAATATGACTCAGTTTTTAGCAAGCCGCTAACCAGACTGAGAGTCGAAGATCAAAATGAATTTTTTATGAGAGAGCCACAAAATTTGATTAACACAAGCCTATCCGATGTTATCCTGACGCCAAATGACTTCGAACAGGCGATAAATGACATGCCCATGCACTCTGCCCCAGGGCCAGACTCATGGAACTCTGTGTTCATCAAGAACTGCAAGAAGCCCCTATCACGAGCCTTTTCCATCCTATGGAGAGGGAGCATGGACACGGGGGTCGTCCCACAGTTACTAAAAACAACAGACATAGCCCCACTCCACAAAGGGGGCAGTAAAGCAACAGCAAAGAACTACAGACCAATAGCACTAACATCCCATATCATAAAAATCTTTGAAAGGGTCCTAAGAAGCAAGATCACCACCCATCTAGAAACCCATCAGTTACACAACCCAGGGCAACATGGGTTTAGAACAGGTCGCTCCTGTCTGTCTCAACTGTTGGATCACTACGACAAGGTCCTAAATGCACTGGAAGACGAAAAGAATGCAGATGTAATATATACAGACTTTGCAAAAGCCTTCGACAAGTGTGACCATGGCGTAATAGCGCACAAAATGCGTGCTAAAGGAATAACAGGAAAAGTCGGTCGATGGATCTATAATTTCCTCACTAACAGAACACAGAGAGTAGTCGTCAACAGAGTAAAGTCCGAGGCAGCTACGGTGAAAAGCTCTGTTCCACAAGGCACAGTACTCGCTCCCATCTTGTTCCTCATCCTCATATCCGACATAGACAAGGATGTCAGCCACAGCACCGTGTCTTCCTTTGCAGATGGCACCCGAATCTGCATGACAGTGTCTTCCATTGCAGACACTGCAAAGCTCCAGGCGGACATCAACCAAATCTTTCAGTGGGCTGCAGAAAACAATATGAAGTTCAACGATGAGAAATTTCAATTACTCAGATATGGTAAACATGAGGAAATTAAATCTTCATCAGAGTGCAAAACAAATTCTGGCCACAAAATAGAGCGAAACACCAACGTCAAAGACCTGGGAGTGATCATGTCGGAGGATCTCACCTTCAAGGACCGTAACATTGTATCAATCGCATCTGCTAGAAAAATTACAGGATGGATAATGAGAACCTTCAAAACTAGGGAGGCCAAGCCCATGATGACACTCTTCAGGTCACTTGTTCTATCTAGGCTGGAATATTGCTGCACACTAACAGCACCTTTCAAGGCAGGTGAAATTGCCGACCTAGAAAATGTACAGAGAACTTTCACGGCGCGCATAACGGAGATAAAACACCTCAATTACTGGGAGTGCTTGAGGTTCCTAAACCTGTATTCCCTGGAACGCAGGAGGGAGAGATACATGATTATATACACCTGGAAAATCCTAGAGGGACTAGTACCGAACTTGCACACGAAAATCACTCACTACGAAAGCAAAAGACTTGGCAGACGATGCACCATCCCCCCAATGAAAAGCAGGGGTGTCACTAGCACGTTAAGAGACCATACAATAAGTGTCAGGGGCCCGAGACTGTTCAACTGCCTCCCAGCACACATAAGGGGGATTACCAACAGACCCCTGGCAGTCTTCAAGCTGGCACTGGACAAGCACCTAAAGTCAGTTCCTGATCAGCCGGGCTGTGGCTCGTACGTTGGTTTGCGTGCAGCCAGCAGCAACAGCCTGGTTGATCAGGCTCTGATCCACCAGGAGGCCTGGTCACAGACCGGGCCGCGGGGGCGTTGACCCCCGGAACTCTCTTCAGGTAAACTCCAGGTAAACAGCACCGTATCATCCTTTGCGGATGATACTAGGATCTGCATGAGGCTGTCATCTGCTGAGGACGCGGTTAACCTCCAAGAAGATATAAACAAAGTTTTCCAGTGGGCAACGGTAGACAATATGATGTTCAATGAGGACAAATTCCAACTACTCCGTTATGGAAAACTGGAGGAGATAATAACTAGAACAGAGTATACTACAGACTCTGGCCATACAACAGAGCGGAAAAATAATGTAAGGGACCTGGGAGTAGTAATGTCTGAGGATCTCACTTTCAAGGATCACAACAGTGCCACGATCGCACGTGCAAAGAAAATGATAGGATGGATAATGAGAACGTTCAAACCGAGAGATGCCAAGCCCATGATGATCCTTTTCAAATCACTTGTTCTCTCTAGGCTGGAATACTGCTGTACATTAACATCTCCATTCAAAGCAGGTGAAATCGCAGATCTAGAGAGTGTACAGAGATCCTTTACTGCACGTATAAGTTCTGTCAAACACCTTAACTACTGGGAACGCTTGGAAGCACTTGACTTGTACTCGTTGGAACACAGGAGGGAGAGATATATCATAATCTACACTTGGAAAATCCTGGAAGGAATGGTCCCAAATCTGTACACAGAAATCACTCCCTACGAAAGTAAAAGACTGGGCAGGCGATGCAAAATCCCCCCAATTAAAAGTAGGGGCGCCATTGGTACACTAAGGGAAAACACCATAAGTGTCCAGGGCCCAAGACTGTTCAACAGCCTCCCATCAAGCATTAGGGGAATTGCCAATAAACCCCTGGCTGCCTTCAAGAGAGAGCTGGACAAATACCTAAAGTCAGTGCCGGATCAGCCGGGTTGTGGCTCGTACGTTGGACTGCGTGCGGCCAGCAGTAACAGCCTAGTTGATCAGGCCCTGATCCATCGGGAGGCCTGGTCATGGACCGGGCCACAGGGGCGTTGATCCCCGGAATAACCTCCAGGTAACCTCCAGGTACACAAATTTTCAAGAATTCACCTCCATTATCTGTTACTAGGGACTTAGGGGTGGTATGCCTGCAGATAATGCATTCTTTAAACGCTTTAGCTACTGCAGTCTTATCTGCAATAGGAACTTCTAATATCTTGTGAAATGCTCTACCATAACACACAGATGTTTGTTGCCCTGGAGGGAACATTCGAAATTAGTTAACAAATCTAGCGCAACTCTTTCCCATGGTTCGCTAGTAGTTGGATACACTTGGATTGGATTAGGACCATTAGCATTACCTTTATGTTGCATACAGACACTACATTTCTTAACATACTCAGAAATATCAGTTGCCATACGAGGCCAAAAGTATTTCAATCTTGCTTGTTTTACTGAACGATCCATACCAGGGTGCGCAACACCTGGTACATCGTGAACTAGCTGTAAGGCTACATTCACTAGTGACTGTGGAATTACTAACTGGTATACTCTTCTGCTAGGAGTACCCAACTCGGCTGTTCAATACAGTAAATCTTGGTTCATGACAAAGTCACTGATGAGTGCTGGTGGCTTCACAGTCAGAATAAGATCTTCCTTGAGCAGGAATCGAATCACACCAGACCACATGGGATCTTTTCGTTGAGCATTCTTTACATCTTCAGCACTAAATGGAGGGTCTGCAGTTACTACACTAACATGTCGAGATAAAGCATCTGTGACTACATTTGACCTGCCAGGTAAGTGTTCAAAGGTAGGATTGAACTCTTGGATAGTCAAGGTCCATCTGGCTAACCTTCCAGTAAGTTGTTTGTTCTGGAATAAAGGTATCAGTGGAGCATGGTCTGTCAAGACATGAACAGAGTACTGATAAATAATGTCTCCGAAGTGCTTTAAAGACCATACTATTGCTAAAGCTTCTTGCTCAGTTACTGTATAATTACGTTCAGCCTTCGTAAGGACTCGGCTAGCAAATGCAACTGCGTTGTACTTGCCATCAGTCTTCTGAGCTAGTATGGCACCTATGCCAATAGAACTAGCATTAGTTGTCAGATAGAAGGGCTTAGAAAAATCTGGAAATTTCGAAATTGGAGCAGATGTTAGCTTTTCTTTTAGAGTTTGGAATGCTCTTTCTTGACGGAAGGTCCAAACGAAAGGAGCATCTTTCTTAAGCAACTCAGTTAGAGGAGCAGCTATGGAAGAAAAATTGGCAATGAAAGATCTATAAAAACCTGCTAAGCCCACAAAGGATCTTACGGCATCAGCTGTTTTGGGAGTTGGAAAATTTAGTACTGCAGTTACTTTACTTTGGTCAGTCGTAACCCCTCTAGGAGTGACTACGTGACCAAGAAACTTGATTTCTGATCTGAAAAATTTACATTTAGACAGTTTGATCTTTAAATTGGCTTCTTCAAGCTTACCAAGTACTACATCAAGCCTTTTCAAGTGTGTATCCACGTCTTTAGACATGACGATTACGTCATCTAAGTACACCATAAGTGCATTACCTATGAGACCTCTAAAGATGTTAGTCATGAGCCTTGAGAACGTGATAGGGGAAGATCGTAATCCAAACGCCATACAGAGGAAGTGATAATGACCGGTAGGAGTGGAAAATGCAGTTAGTGTTTGGCTGTCCTCATGAAGAGGGACTTGCCAAAACCCTTGTAACAAGTCCAGGGTTGAAAAGACTTTGTTATCTCCGATGTTATGTAAAAGATCACCAAGTACAGGAAGTGGGAAGCGATCTGGAATAGTTTTCGCATTTAACTTCCTGAAGTCAATCACTGGGCGTCAAGTACCATCCTTCTTAGGTACTAGGATCAAGGATGCATTCCAAGGTGAATTGCTAGGTGCAATAACTCCATTATCAAGCATTTGATTGATCAATTCCTCTGTGGCAGCAACTTGTGAATGAGGCATTCTGTACATAGGTATATAGATAGGTCTAGTACCAGGTTCACCTGGTAAGGCAATGGCTTTACAACGTTTGTTCAACAGAGTCAACAAACGCTTGACTTCATCTGGGATGTCAGTGGGAGCTAAGTCTTTCTCCTCAACTGGTGGAACAGATTGATCCAGTGAAGTGGATGAGGTCTCCCCGGTAGAAATAGCACCGACCCACTGGTCAGGTGACAACTCATCCTCTACCTGAACAGGGTAAGGATAGTGAACCAGGTCAACGAGATTGGTATTTGCTCTGTGGAGAAACTACTACTTGAACTAGAAGACATCGCAGGGATAGGCTCAGCCCTTAAGGTACTCAGAGCGTCCTCAGACACTTGAGGTAACTGGACACTATCTTGCAAGCCTGAAGTTGTAGGTGGAACACAGACAGGAGTGACAGGATCACCAGTGCCTGACCACTTGGGTACGCTACTGGACGTTCTAACCCAATGAACCATACAGTCCTACAAAGATCATGCATGCACCCAGCAGAGCTAGGTGTTGTACCGTGATTCGAGGTGCCTCAGAGCTAATTTCACTCTACTCCCCGTTTGATGTACTCGCCTCCACAAGCAGTATTTATATTATTGGAACCACGAACATCTCCACTGCCTCCAGCCTTCTCCTTGTTCAACATTCACCACCCATGCTTCACACCCATATAAGAGCATTAGCACCACTGTACTCTCATGCATTTCCCTCTGCTTCCTTGGATAACGTTTTTTGTCTCCACAGACTCCACTCACCTTTTATCCCTCATCAGTTCTATGATTCGCCTTCACAAGTCTCTTCAAAAATATCTGAAAACATTAATTTCCTACATACTCCCTTTCTTCAGTCTGATATCCAGTCTTTCATTACCTAAATTTATTGTTACTCTCATCACCTTGCTATTTTCTTCTTTTACTTACCTTTCCAAACTTGTTCACCAACCTCTGCAACTTCTTTTCAGAATCTCCCAAAAGCACAGTGTCATCAGCAAAAAGCATCTGTGACAATTCCCACTTTGTATTAGATTCTTTATCTCTTAATCCCACATCTGTTACCAACACCCGAACATTTACTTCTCTTACAACCCCATCTATAAATATATTAAACAACCACGGTGACATCACACATCCCTGTCTAAGGCCTACCTTTATTGGGAAATAATCTCCCTCTGTCCTACATACTCTAACCTTAGCCTCACTATCCTCGTAAAAATTCTTAGTTGTTTTCAATAACCTACTTCCATACATTTACATCTTCTACCACATTGCCTCCCTATCCACCCTATTATATGCCTTTTCCAAATCCATAAATGCAACGAAATCCTCTTTACCCTTATTTAAATACTGTTCACCTATATGATTCACTATAAACACTTGGTCTTCACACCCCCTTTCCTTCCTAAAACCTCCTTGTTCATTTGCTATCCTGCTTTCCATCTTACTGTTAATTCTTTCAATAACAACTATACTATACACTTCACCAGGTATACTCAACCGGCTTATTTCCCTATAATTTTTACAATCTCTTTTGTCCCCTTTGCTTTTATACAAAGGAACTATGCATGCTCTCTGCCAGTCCGAAGGTACCTTCCCCTCTTCCATACATTTATTAATAAAAGCACTAACCACTATCCCCACCTGCTGTTAACATTTCTGTCTCTATCCCATCAGTCCTTGCTGTTTTACTCCCTTTCATCCCACCCACAGCCTCACGTACCCAAACTTGCAACTGGCTCTTCCTCTCTCCTATAAATTTAGCACAAAACGAAGCTCAGGAAACGACAGGAATTTTCAAAAATTTTCTCTAATATATTTTTTTTATCGTGAGGAAAGACAGCCATTGATCCATCAGGAGGAAAGAGAAGAAAACGCTGGCAAATGCTTTTCATTTTTTTTTTTTTTTGGCTGGTCCAAATGTGTCAGCCATTTTGAAAATGACTAGTGATCACGATACTTTTTTTAAAGTCTGTTATTGGTGGATGATATAATTTTTTGATCATAGAGAGTTATTCAAATTAGTTTTGGTAAAAGTAGAGAAACGACAAACCCGTAGGTTCATTCAGCGTCTGGGGAATAGGAGTTAAATCAAATATTGTGGCACTGCTGGAAGTACTGTTCGTTGTGGCACTGCTGGAAGTACTGTTCGTTGTGGCACTGCTGGAAGTACTGTTCGTTGTGGCACTGCTGGAAGTACTGTTCGTCGTGGCACTGCTGGAAGTACTGTTCGTTGTGGCACTGCTGGAAGTACTGTTCGTTGTGGCACTGCTGGAAGTACTGTTCGTTGTGACACTGCTGGAAGTACTGTTCGTTGTGGCACTGCTGGAAGTACTGTTCGTTGTGGCACTGCTGGAAGTACTGTTCGTTGTGGCACTGCTGGAAGTACTGTTCGTTGTGGCACTGCTGGAAGTACTGTTCGTTGTGGCACTGCTGGAAGTACTGTTCGTTGTGGCACTGCTGGAAGTACTGTTCGTTGTGGCACTGCTGGAAGTACTGTTCGTTGTGACACTGCTGGAAGTACTGTTCGTTGTGGCACTGCTGGAAGTACTGTTCGTTGTGACACTGCTGGAAGTACTGTTCGTTGTGGCACTGCTGGAAGTACTGTTCGTTGTGGCACTGCTGGAAGTACTGTTCGTTGTGACACTGCTGGAAGTACTGTTCGTTGTGGCACTGCTGGAAGTACTGTTCGTTGTGGCACTGCTGGAAGTACTGTTCGTTGTGGCACTGCTGGAAGTACTGTTCGTTGTGGCACTGCTGGAAGTACTGTTCGTTGTGGCACTGCTGGAAGTACTGTTCGTTGTGGCACTGCTGGAAGTACTGTTCGTTGTGACACTGCTGGAAGTACTGTTCGTTGTGGCACTGCTGGAAGTACTGTTCGTTGTGGCACTGCTGGAAGTACTGTTCGTTGTGGCACTGCTGGAAGTACTGTTCGTTGTGACACTGCTGGAAGTACTGTTCGTTGTGGCACTGCTGGAAGTACTGTTCGTTGTGGCACTGCTGGAAGTACTGTTCGTTGTGGCACTGCTGGAAGTACTGTTCGTTGTGGCACTGCTGGAAGTACTGTTCGTTGTGGCACTGCTGGAAGTACTGTTCGTTGTGACACTGCTGGAAGTACTGTTCGTTGTGGCACTGCTGGAAGTACTGTTCGTTGTGGCACTGCTGGAAGTACTGTTCGTTGTGGCACTGCTGGAAGTACTGTTCGTTGTGACACTGCTGGAAGTACTGTTCGTTGTGGCACTGCTGGAAGTACTGTTCGTTGTGACACTGCTGGAAGTACTGTTCGTTGTGGCACTGCTGGAAGTACTGTTCGTTGTGGCACTGCTGGAAGTACTGTTCGTTGTGGCACTGCTGGAAGTACTGTTCGTTGTGGCACTGCTGGAAGTACTGTTCGTTGTGGCACTGCTGGAAGTACTGTTCGTTGTGACACTGCTGGAAGTACTGTTCGTTGTGGCACTGCTGGAAGTACTGTTCGTTGTGGCACTGCTGGAAGTACTGTTCGTTGTGGCACTGCTGGAAGTACTGTTCGTTGTGACACTGCTGGAAGTACTGTTCGTTGTGGCACTGCTGGAAGTACTGTTCGTTGTGACACTGCTGGAAGTACTGTTCGTTGTGGCACTGCTGGAAGTACTGTTCGTTGTGACACTGCTGGAAGTACTGTTCGTTGTGACACTGCTGGAAGTACTGTTCGTTGTGGCACTGCTGGAAGTACTGTTCGTTGTGACACTGCTGGAAGTACTGTTCGTTGTGGCACTGCTGGAAGTACTGTTCGTTGTGACACTGCTGGAAGTACTGTTCGTTGTGACACTGCTGGAAGTACTGTTCGTTGTGGCACTGCTGGAAGTACTGTTCGTTGTGACACTGCTGGAAGTATAGTTCATTGTGTCATTACTGGAAGTATTCTGTGTTACCATTGGCAAAATCATCACTAGTGGCACCCCTGTAACATTATCCCTAGTGACACCACTGTGACATTATCCCTAGTGGCACCACTGTAAAATTATCTCTAGTGGCATCACTGTAACATTATCTCTAGTGGCACCACTGGTATCATTATCCTAAGTGGCATCACTGGTAGCATCATCCCTAGTAGCACCACTGGTAGCATCATCCCCAGTAGAACCACTGGCAGCATCATAGTCACTGGCACCACTGGCAGCATCATTCTCACTGGCACCACTGGTAGTGTCATCCTCACTGGCACCACTGACACCACTGGAATCACTGGCACCACTGGAAGCATTATCCCTAGTAGCACCACTGGAAGCATCATCCCTAGTAGCACCACTGGAAGCATCATCCCTAGTAGCACCACTGGCAGCATCATCCCTAGTAGCACCACTGGAAGCATCATCCCTAGTAGTACCACTGGAAGCATCATCCCTAGTAGTACCACTGGAAGCATCATCCCTAGTAGCACCACTGGAAGCATCATCCCTAGTAGCACCACTGGCAGCATCATCCCTAGTAGCACCACTGGAAGCATTATCCCTAGTAGCACCACTGGAAGCATCATCCCTAGTAGTACCACTGGTAGCATCATCCCTAGTAGCACCACTGGTAGCATCATCCCTAGTAGTACCACTGGTAGCATCATCCCTAGTAGCACCACTGGTAGCATCATCCCTAGTAGTACCACTGGAAGCATCATCCCTAGTAGCACCACTGGTAGCATCATCCCTAGTAGTACCACTGGTAGCATCATCCCTACTAGCACCACTGGAAGCTTTATCTTTAATGGCACCACTGGAAGCATCATCCCTACTAGCACCACTGGAAGCATCATCCCTACTAGCACCACTGGAAGCATCATCCCTACTAGCACCACTGGAAGCTTTATCTTGAATGGCACCACTGGCAGTAATCCTGTGGATTTGTCTGATACATTTAAAAGCAATTTATGTTTTTTGTAAAGTTGCGACTGTTGCCTTGAGAGGATTACGCAAAAGGTGTTTATTATCCGAGTACAAGTTGGTACATACAACATCCTAATTGTACTAACTTGTTTGTTGGGTTGAAGTCTATCTACTACACGGGTTTCGTTAAGGGTGTATGTCACCTGTACACCATCAGTCAAGAATACGTACTTTGATTACCGGTAAGATGGATTAAAGTAAATTCTGCGTGTACACACTTCTTGGTTTATAGAATCAAAGGTTAGTTTATGTTTCCTTAGTTAAGAGTCGGAGTTTGGTAAATGATTCATTACCGCTTGTTTCGCGGAGGCTGGTATTCCAACGGGAGGACGTTGAAATTATCCTTGAGTTTACCACAACCACGAGTGTCCTTGGATTACGAACAACACCTAGCTCTACTGGGTGCATGGTTCTTGTAGGATCGCTGGTTAAGTGGTTAAGGCGATGTGAACATCGTTCTGTCTCTTGAGGCGGGAGAAAGTGATGCAGGATCTAATCCCGGCTGGCCGAAGTTTGGTAAATGATTCATTACCACTTGTTTATTGGTTTCATTAATATATATACAGTGGACCCCCGCATAACGATTACCTCCGAATGTGACCAATTATGTAAGTGTATTTATGTAAGTGCGTTTGTATGTGTATGTTTGGGGGTCTGAAATGGACTAATCTACTTCACAATATTTCTTATGGGAACAAATTCGGTCAGTACTGGCACCTGAACATACTTCTGGAGTGAAAAAATATCATTAACCGGGGGTCCACTGTATATATATATACATATGTATATATATATATATATATATATATATATATATATATATATATATATATATATATATATATATATATATATATATATATATATATATATATAATATATGAATATATGTAAATATATATATATATATGTATATATATAAATATATATATATATATATATATATATATATATATATAAATATATGTAAAACTGGTCAATTAGCAAGAACTCATTTAAAATTAAGTCCTTTCTAAAATTTTCTCTTATACGTTCAAAGATATATTTTTTTCATTAATGTTAATGCAAAAAATTTTAATTTTGCACCAAAAGAATCTTAGAAAACTTACCTAACCTTATTATAACAAGAACAATTTATTTTAGCCTAACCCAACTATATATATTTTAGATTTGTTTACAATAATTTAATACTAAACAAACACAGTGAAATATATTTTTTTCGTTAGGTTCAGAATGATTTTGGCGAAATTATTGCATACACAAATTTTCGCTTGTCCTATATGGCAAGATGAGCGTTGCTATTTAAGCCAAGATCGCAAGTTCTGCCTATTCGGCACGACATATATATATATATATATATATATATATATATATATATATATATATATATATATATATATATATATATATATATATATATATATATATATATATATATATATATATTGCATAAATATGGCAGTATCCTGAGGCATATTTTTACAAAAGTACTTAACCTTATTTTAAAAGGCAGACAGTGGGACCAAGTTACACTTCCAGTCAGACTAGGAGGCATTGGTGTCTGCAAGTCATCACAGATTGCACTACCTGCTTTCTTGTCCTCATGTGTTGCATCCAGCGAACTTGTAGCAGTGATTCTCTCTGCACGTCGTAGGGACAATGTTGGAGTTCATGACCAATAGTTCGTTGACGAAGCCAGGATCTGGGATAATCTAACGGGCTCTGAAACAAGACCTGCTCTCCCCAACAACTACGAACAGTCACACTGGGATGGTCCAATAGTAGAAAATATAGTGTCGGGGAGGGATAGAGTCCGCCTCCTGGCAGTGAGACCTCCTCATCCACGAGACTTCCTGTTAGCTGTCCCCAACTCCTCCGTTGGCACACGTCTCGACCCACAGACCATCCGCATAGGCGTTTCCCTTCGCCTTGCCAACCCTATTCTCGCCGAACGCAGGTGTATTTGTGGCACTGAATCGGCAGACCAATTTGGGTACCATGGTCTTATTTGCTGAAGATCTGAGGGAAAGATTGCAAGGCACGAAGAGGTTAATAATATCATCAAGACTAGCCTTGCAACAGCCGGATGCCCAACAATAAGGGAGCCACCCCAACCATGCAGATCCGATGGTAACCAAAAGCGTCCAGATGGACTGACTGCAAGTAGGTGGTATGTGACTACACGTGTGTGTCCACGTTGGCTGATACCTATCTCCACAACACCAGCGAGGAAGGAGGGGCAGCTGCCAGCTTCAGGAAGTCCCAAAAGTCTAGAAAATACGGTGAACTTGCCATCAGAGGTTCAAAGACGCTTGGCCCATGCAGAAAGAGTGCATCTAAGTTCCTTAAAGAGCTAGGCTAAAGACTCATCAGAGTAACTAGGGATCCCAGGGCGGGTAGTTTTCTGTTCCAGCGACTCAGCTCTGCTGTTCAGACAGGGGGTAATGCCTGCTGTATTCCGGGTACGCGCCCCAGCTCTGAGAAGCTGGATGTGATTTTCGCATTACAATCTGTGATAAACACGTATCAGTACGTACTTAAATGTATTCCTCAAACCTCATGGGGACAAAAACTCAGAAAAATAATTGGTCTGTATTTTTCGAACCCTTGTTGGGGTCCTCTTCAACAGATATATTAATGAAAGAAGATGAATTTATAGGAAGGTTGTGCATCTCAACCGTGTAGGTGAGCATGGAGCGTCAGGTCAGAGCGTGGGAAGCCAAGTCTAGGAGTGAGCGTGATGACAAGTCTTAAGGGAGATGACTGGATCCAAGCTTAAATTTGGGCAAGCAATTCCTGTGTGTTATGCAGTTCCTCATCTCGTGTTGGCGTATGTACTTCTTAAGAGCGAGTTTTTAAATAACGTCTGGTTTCCATTGTCTCTGTGAGATGTTAAAATTGGTGATGGTAGCTATGAAAGCATATTCTGTGATTATGCATTTGAAGCTACAGTGTGATTTGTGTTTGACGGCGGCAGCTTTCCAATAAATATTGTTATTGTTTTTGCTAATATGTTGAGAAATGGCTGAATTCTGTCCATAATGTGTTGCCGTATCACTCCTAGGTCTCTCACATAAGACATATTTTATTGAGTGATCTGAGTTCGTCTTGTGCTCTAATCTTGTGTTTATTTCCTCAGTAAACATCATACTGCTGTCAGTTGCCCACTGGAAGACTTGGTTGATTTCGGCTTGAAGGTTATGTGTCTTCTGTGAATGCCGCTCTCATGTAGATTCTAGTATCATCTGCAAAAGCTGATACAGTGCATGATTTATATTCCTGTCTGTCAGATATTAGAAGGGACGTAATGCGAATACTGTGCCTTGAAGAACAGAACTCTTTACTGTTGCAGCCGCTGATCTTACTGTTTGCTGTTACTCTTTAGGTACTGTTGGTTAAGAAGATAAATAGCCATCCGTTACTTTTCCAGTTATTCCTTTTGCACTCAGTTTGTGCACAATAATCCCAAGGTCACGTTTGTCGAAGGTTTTTGCAAATTACATGTACACTATCTGACTTTCACATGTCTTCCAGTGTCCAAGGTCATGTCATAATGGTCCAACAATTACAAGAGTCAGGAGCGGCCTATTCTGAATTCATGTTGACCTGGGTAGTGTAACTGCTACGATTCCTAATGACTGGCAATCTTGCTTTTTAAAACTCTTCTAGAAATTTTGATAATGTGGAACGTCAGTGTTATTGTCTTTTGTAATTGGTTTTGCTGCCACCTTTGTGAAGTGAGTCTATAACAGTGATTTATAACGACTGTGGGATAACACCAGTGTCCAGGCTCCTTCTTCATGCAATATTTAAAGCGTGATAATGGCTCCTTGCATTTTTTTTATGAGTATGGAGTTTCACGAATCATGGACTGGGGCGGAGTACATGGACAGGCAATCAATTGCTTCTTCGACGTCAAGTGAGGATAGAGTTATATTAGAGATTATGGAGATGCCTCCAGCATTTTGCGCCTCATTCATTTGGATGATCAATCTTCAGGCTGATTAATGGCTCACTGAACATTGAGTCGTATTGTGTTTTCTGTATTTCACTCAGTTCATTGTTGCCGTCAGTGAGTGTTAAAAACTATTTAATCAAAGGCACGATACAAGATGTTATTTTCGCCCAAGATTTTGCAAATGAAAAGAACATCTTGGATTTCTAAGACTTATTTATTGCTTGCTTACTCTGTCTCTCCTGGACTCTACACGATACAGTCAGAGCTGAACATTTTCCGTATCTCTGGACAGTGTTACTTTCTACACTTCAGAGAACTTGGTGCCTTTAAGGAGCACTGTTAGCTAACATCTAGGAATGTAGAGAGTGCGGCTCACACATTCCAACCTGCAGCTTCTCTTTCTCCTACTTACTAATGCCATGTGTTTGAAGCATATTTCTAGTGTCATTGAGTTCGTCTTCTCGATATACTGGTTCAGGTCCTCGTTTATCATGTTACCTTCACAGCAAGTTTAACTAGGCTCTTGACTCATTACTTCCCAGTTAATGTTTTTAAAAGATGTAAAGCAGGATGATGTCGTAGTGTAGTATGGTGTCGTAGTGTAGGATGATGTCATAGTGCAGGATGTGTCGTAGTGTAGTATGCTGTCGTAGTGTAGGATGGCGTCGTAGTGTAGGGTGGTGTCGTGGTGTAGTATGGTGTCATAGTGTGGTATGTTGTCGTAGTGTAGGATGGTGTCGTAATGTAGGATGGTGTCGTAGTGTAAGATAGTGTTGTAGGATAGGATGATGTCGTAGTGTAGGATAGTGCCGTAGTGTAGGGTGGTGTCGTACTGTAGTACGGTGTCGTAGTGTAGTATGCTGTCGTAGTGCAGGATGTGTCGTAGTGTAGTATGCTGTCGTAGTGTAGGATGGTGTCGTAGTGTAGGTTGGTGTCGCAGTGTAGTATGGTGTCGTAGTGTAGTATGCTGTCGTAGTGTAAGATAGTGTTGTAGGATAGGATGCTGTAGTAGTGTAGGATGGTGTCGTAGTGTAGGATGGTGTCGTAGGGTAGGACGCTTCCGTAGTGTAGTATCCTGTCGTAGTGTAGCATGGTGCCGTAATGCAGGATGCTATCGTAGTGTAGGATGGTGTCGTAGTGTAGGATGGCATCTTAGTGTAGGATGGTGTCGAAGGATAGGATGCTGTCGTAGTGTAGGATGGTGTCATAGTGTAGGATGGTGTCGAAGGATAGGATGGTGTCGTAGTGTAGGATGGTATCTTAGTGTAGGATGGTGCCGAAGGATAGGATGCTGTCGTAGTGTAGGATGGTGTCATAGTGTAGGATGGTGTCGTAGTGTAGCAAGGTGTGTAATGTAGGACGCTATCGTAGTGTAGGATGGTGTCGTAGTGTAGGATGGTGTCGTAGGGTAGGATGCTTCCGTAGTGTAGTATGCTGTCGTAGTGTAGCAAGGTGTGTAATGTAGGACGCTATCGTAGTGTAGGATGGTGTCGTAGTGTAGGATGGCGTCGTGGGGTACGATGCTGCCGTAGTGTAGTATGCTGTTGTAGTGTAGCATGGTGTCGTAATGTAGGATGCTATCGTAGTGTAGGATGGTGTCGTAGTGTAGGATGCTATCGTAGTGTAGGATGGTGTCGTAGTGTAGGATGCTGCAGGATGGTGTAGTGTAGGATGCTGTAGGATGGTGTCGTAGTGTCGGATGCTGCAGGATGGTGTAGTGTAGGATGCTGTAGGATGGTGTCGTAGTGTAAGATGCTGCAGGATGGTGTAGTGTAGGATGCTGTAGGATGGTGTCGTAGTGTAGGATGCTGCAGGATGGTGTAGTATAGGATGCTGTAGGATGGTGTCGTAGTGTAGGATGCTGCAGAATGGTGTAGTGTAGGATGCTGTAGGATGGTGTCGTAGTGTAAGATGCTGTAGGATGGTGTAGTGTAGGATGCTGAAGGATGGTGTCGTAGTGTAAGATGCTGTAGGATGTAGTGTAGGATGCTGTAGGATGGTGTCGTAGTGTAGGATGCTGCAGGATGGTGTAGTGTAGGATGCTGTAGGATGGTGTCGTAGTGTCGGATGCTGCAGGATGGTGTAGTGTAGGATGCTGTAGGATGGTGTCGTAGTGTAAGATGCTGCAGGATGGTGTAGTGTAGGATGCTGTAGGATGGTGTCGTAGTGTAGGATGCTGCAGGATGGTGTAGTGTAGGATGCTGTAGGATGGTGTCGTAGTGTAGGATGCTGCAGGATGGTGTAGTGTAGGATGCTGTAGGATGGTGTCGTAGTGTAAGATGCTGTAGGATGGTGTAGTGTAGGATGCTGTAGGATGGTGTCGTAGTGTAAGATGCTGTAGGATGTAGTGTAGGATGCTGGAGGATGGTGTCGTAGTGTAGGATGCTGCAGGATGGTGTAGTGTAGGATGCTGTAGGATGGTGTCGTAGTGTAGGATGCTGCAGAATGGTGTAGTGTAGGATGCTGTAGGATGGTGTCGTAGTGTAGGATGCTGCAGGATGGTGTAGTGTAGGATGCTGTAGGATGGTGTCGTAGTGTAAGATGCTGTAGGATGGTGTAGTGTAGGATGCTGAAGGATGGTGTCGTAGTGTAGGATGCTGCAGGTTGGTGTAGTGTAGGATGCTGTAGGATGGTGTCGTAGTGTAAGATGCTGTAGGATGTAGTGTAGGATGCTGTAGGATGGTGTCGTAGTGTAGGATGCTGCAGGATGGTGTAGTGTAGGATGCTGTAGGATGGTGTCGTAGTGTAAGATGCTGCAGGATGGTGTAGTGTAGGATGCTGTAGGATGGTGTCGTAGTGTAAGATGCTGCAGGATGGTGTAGTGTAGGATGCTGTAGGATGGTGTCGTAGTGTAAGATGCTGCAGGATGGTGTAGTGTAGGATGCTGTAGGATGGTGTCGTAGTGTAGGATGCTGCAGGATGGTGTAGTGTAGGATGCTGTAGGATGGTGTCGTAGTGTAAGATGCTGCAGGATGGTGTAGTGTAGGATGGTGTAGGATGGTGTCGTAGTGTAGGATGCTGCAGGATGGTGTAGTGTAGGATGCTGTAGGATGGTGTCGTAGTGTAAGATGCTGCAGGATGGTGTAGTGTAGGATGCTGTAGGATGGTGTCGTAGTGTAAGATGCTGCAGGATGGTGTAGTGTAGGATGCTGTAGGATGGTGTCGTAGTGTAAGATGCTGTAGGATGGTGTAGTGTAGGATGCTGTAGGATGGTGTCGTAGTGTAGGATGCTGCAGGATGGTGTAGTGTAGGATGCTGTAGGATGGTGTCGTAGTGTAGGATGCTGCAGGATGGTGTAGTGTAGGATGCTGTAGGATGGTGTCGTAGTGTAAGATGCTGCAGGATGGTGCAGTGTAGGATGCTGTAGGATGGTGTCGTAGTGTAAGATGCTGCAGGATGGTGTAATGTAGGATGCTGTAGGATGGTGTCGTAGTGTAAGATGCTGTAGGATGGTGTAGTGTAGGATGCTGTAGGATGGTATCGTAGTGTAGGATGCTGCAGGATGGTGTAGTGTAGGATGCTGTACAATGGTGTCGTAGTGTAAGATGCTGCAGGATGGTGTAGTGTAAGATGCTGTAGGATGGTGTCGTAGTGTAAGATGCTGTCAGGATGCTGCAGGATGTAGTGTAGGATGCTGTAGGATGGTGTCGTAGTGTAAGATGCTGCAGGATGGTGTAGTGTAGGATGCTGTAGGATGGTGTCGTAGATGTAAGTGTAGGATGCTGCAGGTATGGTGCTAGTGTAGGATGCTGTAGGATGGGTCGTAGTGTAAGATGCTGCAGGATGGTGTAGTGTAGGATGCTGTAGGATGGTGTCGTAGTGTAAGATGCTGCAGGATGGTGTAGTGTAGGATGCTGTAGGATGGTGTCGTAGTGTAAGATGCTGCAGGATGGTGTAGTGTAGGATGCTGTAGGATGGTGTCGTAGTGTAGGATGCTGCAGGATGGTGTAGTGTAGGATGCTGTAGGATGGTGTCGTAGTGTAAGATGCTGCAGGATGGTGTAGTGTAGGATGCTGTAGGATGGTGTCGTAGTGTAGGATGCTGCAGGATGGTGTAGTGTAGGATGCTGTAGGATGGTGTCGTAGTGTAAGATGCTGCAGGATGGTGTAGTGTAGGATGCTGTAGGATGGTGTCGTAGTGTAAGATGCTGCAGGATGGTGTAGTGTAGGATGCTGTAGGATGGTGTCGTAGTGTAAGATGCTGCAGGATGGTGTAGTGTAGGATGCTGTAGGATGGTGTCGTAGTGTAAGATGCTGCAGGATGGTGTAGTGTAGGATGCTGTAGGATGGTGTCGTAGTGTAGGATGCTGCAGGATGGTGTAGTGTAGGATGCTGTAGGATGGTGTCGTAGTGTAAGATGCTGCAGGATGGTGTAGTGTAGGATACTGTAGGATGGTGTCGTAGTGTAAGATGCTGCAGGATGGTGTAGTGTAGGATGCTGTAGGATGGTGTCGTAGTGTAAGATGCTGCAGGATGGTGTAGTGTAGGATACTGTAGGATGGTGTCGTAGTGTAAGATGCTGCAGGATGGTGTAGTGTAGGATGCTGTAGGGTGGTGTCGTAGTGTAAGATGCTGCAGGATGGTGTAGTGTAGGATGCTGTTGGATGGTGTCGTAGTGTAAGAAGCTGCAGGATGGTGTAGTGTAGGATGCTGTAGGATGGTGTCGTAGTGTAAGATGCTGCAGGATGGTGTAGTGTAGGATACTGTAGGATGGTGTCGTAGTGTAAGATGCTGCAGGATGGTGTAGTGTAGGATGCTGTAGGATGGTGTCGTAGTGTAAGATGCTGCAGGATGGTGTAGTGTAGGATACTGTAGGATGGTGTCGTAGTGTAAGATGCTGCAGGATGGTGTAGTGTAGGATACTGTAGGGTGGTGTCGTAGTGTAAGATGCTGCAGGATGGTGTAGTGTAGGATGCTGTAGGATGGTGTCGTAGTGTAAGATGCTGCAGGATGGTGTAGTGTAGGATGCTGTAGGATGGTGTCGTAGTGTAAGATGCTGCAGGATGGTGTAGTGTAGGATACTGTAGGATGGTGTCGTAGTGTAAGATACACTTGTAGTACAAATTATGAAGATTATTGTTATTGCATATAATGGAAAGCGCAAAACCAGTAAGAGCCATTCACTATTTCATGAATGGAAGATAATCAGGCTTAGTGTGAAGAAAGGGAGGGAAGGTTACTTCAATTTCTTGGATCAAGAGCCCTTCACCAGCACCATGGTAACCCTCTCAACAACAAAATATAAAAAATATAAACAAAATATAAACAATAATATAAACAATAATATAAATATTAATATAAACAATAATATTAATATTAATATAAACAATAATGTAAATATTAATACAAACAGTAATAAATATAATAATATTAGCAATAATATAAACATTAATGTAAACATTAATATAAACTATGTAAACAATAAATAATAATATTAACATTAATATGAACAATAATATAAACAGTGAGGACAGTGGACTCTAGAAGCACAGCTTTCCAAGACCCAAATTTGTAGCTGGCGGCACCGGCCAGATATAGGCTGGGCACAGGTAGGCCTGAAAACGTACCCTGGTCAATTTCTTGTAAGCCTACGCTATCATATATGGTAATCGAGGCTCAATGTTCTGTCTGGCATTGACCTTGGGTGACGCAGTTGGAGAATATGTAAATATTAATTATTTGAGATTGTTTCAAGTGTAAGAATCTGAGGAGTCTTATTCAGTGGCGGAAGTCCATAGGCCTATTGTAGGGTAGGCCACGTGCCGAGGACAGTATTATTCTGGCGGTATTAAGCCTAAAACTGTACCCAAAGTGTACCATACACACACGCCTACGTCATTGTATGGGCTGCTGCTGCACCATCTGCCGAGTCTTGGGACTCGACAATAACAAGGTTATTAAGGGAGTGTATTAGGGAGGCAGCAGCAGCAGCAGCAGCAGCAGGAGGTGTGTAAGGAAGGAACCTGCCAGCTCCTCCTGACGTGAATGACAGATATATACAGGAAAATAGGATGAAGTCAAGATTGATGTGCACGTCGGCGCAGTGAAACAAACCTCCACTGACAAATTTTGACTTCCTCGGGGGTGACATCCACTCGAGGTAACCACTCCAGTGCTTTGCACTGGCCGCCTCTGCGTCTACCCCGGCCTGGAAGGTAGACATGTATACAGGTAAATGGCTTCCAGTGTGTTTTTAAAGCAACGAGAAATTGATTTTCAGCGAACACTTGGCATTTATTGGCTGACATGTAGTGCCGTGGAGCGTCCGACACGCGCACATCCCCAGTAACACTTACACCTCAGAGGGGGTAGGTTGCTCGCTGTGCCTCCGGACCTTCCTAATATTTAATCTCGAAGCTTATTTAATCTAGTGAAAAAAGTGCAATACTATGTTGTGAAAATGATCTAAAGATGTATTTAATTGTGTATTGTGAAAGGTAAACTAGTTTTAGTGCTGAGAAAAGGATCGGCAAGTGTTGGCCTTAAGTCATCTAGCAAAATGTTGAGTGAGTATCACAAAATGGTTTATTAATTGAGGTTTTTGCTTCCTATATTGTTTGGTTTATTGATTTTAAGGAAGTGGAGAGTGTGTGTGATGGTTTGGTGAGGTTTATCAAGATCCTCGTATTAAAGAGTAGAGGTGTGTGTGTGTGTGTGTGTGTGTGTGTGTGTGTGTGTGTGTGTGTGTGTGTGTGTGTGTGTGTGTGTGTGTGTGTGTCTGTGTGTGCGCGCGTGTGCGTGTGTGTGTGTTTGCGTGTGCATGTGTGTGTGTATGTGTGTGTGTATGTGTGTGTGTGTGTGTGTGTGTGTGTGTGTGTGTGTGTGTGTGTGTGTGTGTGTGTGTTGTATGTGTGTGTGTGTGTGTGTGTGTGTGTGTGTTGGGAACATTAGATCATACGCTACATCCTCTCTCCACTCTCTTTGTGGGTGCCTCTCTTCGTCCCAACTGAGTAACCCTGGCTCTCTTTTTCCACCCACACCCGCACACACACACACACACACACACACACACACACACACACACACACACACACACACACACACACACACACACACACACACACATGCACACACAAACACACACACACGCACACGCGCGCACACCCGCACACACACGCACACACGCACACACACACACCCGCACGCACACACACACACACACACACACACACACACACACACACACACACACACACACACACACACACACACACACACACACACACACACACACACACCAAATAGTATTAATCAAGACAAGAATATAAAGACAACAAGAAAGCAATGGTTGGCATGACAGCAGAAACAGCAACAACAACACATACAGGAAAATCTAAGTTACTAATGAAGGAAGCTTTGAACCACAAAGAAATAGACTCAGAGAACTGAAACCCACATTAAGAACCAGAACTGTGGGGGACTGAGGTGAAGAAAGTGGTGATAATAGACTGAATCTGCAAAACAGGAGAAAGAGAGAGAGAGAGAGAGAGAGAGAGAGAGAGAGAGAGAAGTGGGAATGAACCAGCAAGACTGGATCTAGTGTTTACAATTAGTGTCCCTGAACTTAAACTGTTTCTGTCATATCAGAAGAAAGACAGTACAAGTCTCGGTAACAAGACAGTAGAAGGAAGGAAGAAATCTCACAAGAAGCGATCTTAAGCCTTTGAAGGTCTTGAACCAACAACTGAAAGAGGTGTTCTCAGTGGAAATAAGGACAACATCAAGGAACCTAGGTAAAAGGGTTCACAAAAAAATACTGAGTACCATATTACATAAGGAGGCGATTTTTTTTTTTTGTACTGAGCTGGATGCGTCATAAACAGTGAGATCCAACAATGTGTCACCAAGTGTTCTGCGAGAGGGTTTAATTCTATAGAAAGTCACTTGATATGCAATAGTCACCAGAGACCTGGAAAACAGCAAATATAATCTGAATATTGAAAGGAAAAGACAGGAAGCATTAAACTACAGACCAGTTTCACCGACACGCACTTTGAGAGAAATAGTTTTATAAAAACTAAACCGCACAGGTTTAGCGATCTCTAAACTTGTGACAATCATAAACCTGCTACAGTTCTATGATTGTAACAGAAGTGAGACAGGAGAGAGGGAGGAATGGGTGTATTTCATATTTCTGGACTAAAGGAAGGCATTTGTTAGGTTACATAGCAAGATATTGGAACAAGAAACTTGTGTATGAGGCAAGAATAAAAGGAATGGGCTGAAGTCGATGGAAGAGTGTCTGATGAGGGAAGAGTCATTGTCTGAGAAAAGATGGCAGAATGGGAAATTAAACAGGAGGGGTTCCACAAGGATCAGCATTAGCGCTAGTACTGTTTCTTTTATATGTGACTGAAATAGCGGGAGAGATGGAGTCAGAAGTAACTCGAAGTAAATGATATAAAATTAATGCGGAAAATAAAACCAGCTGAGGATAAAGAAAGACTGCAAACGAACCTGTACAAACTACAAGATTAGTCAGACAAGTAACTATTGCAATTAAACACCAGGAAATGCATAATTTTGAAAATTGTGTTGTGAAGAAGAACAGATGCTGAATTGAGATCCTAGGGACAAAGGCTATACAGACCTCACTCAAGAAAAAAGACATAGTGCCGAGTATATCACCAGAGGCAGTCATCAACCAAATAACTTCTGCAAATTTAAGAGTAGCTTCAGGAATCTCATCAGAGAATCATTTCGGTACTTACAGAAGACATGTTATTACATCTTGGGTGCACCGGCATGGAACCCACACGGCCACACCTCATTAAACAAATTAAGAATCTGGAGAAAGTGTAGAGGTGAGCAACGAAACTAGTCCTTAAAAGTAAGTGATGTCAGCTATGAGGAGAGGCTAAACGAACTAAAGCTGGCGACATTACTGAACGGAAGAACCAGAAGAAAACATTTCTTTAAAGGATGAAGGATGATAACATACACAGTACTCAGAGGACTTAATAGGAGAGGCGGGAAACAGGTTCAAGAGAGCATATTTGGACGTAGAACACACAGATGAGTCACTAGGATGTTAGGGAGTATTTCTTCAGTCTCTGAGTGGTCAGGAAGTGACCAAAGTAGTGGAGGTAGGTTCCATACTCAGTTCTAGGAATAAGTATGACAAGATCCACGAGGTTGGGAAACTGCAAATACGGCTGGCATCAAGTTAAGGGGCAGGGCCAGGAGCTGAGAATCAACCCCTACAGCCACAAACAGGCGAGTACAAATTGTTACGTAAACACACACACACACACACACACACACACACACACACACACACACACACACACACTGGCAGGGCCAGGAGCTGAGTCTCGACCCCTGCAACCACAATTAGGTGAGTACACGCTCGCACACACACACAGGAGAGGAATCGAGGTCTATTTTGATATAGTAAGTGCGGAATGTGAACGTGAGTGCACTCACCTGGCTGAGTGCACTCACGTGGTTGTGTGCACTCTCCTGGCTGTGTCTTCAGTTGGTTGTGATTCAACGCTACAGCTCCTGTCGCTATCCTCAAATTCATCACTAACCTTGAATGTGTTTGTGGTGTGTGTTTCTTGCCAGAGACGTGCCGACACTACAGTTCAAAAACGGCAACATATCTCCCCCCTCTCCCACCTTTAGAGTGCAGGTACTCTACTTCCCACCTCCAGGACTCAAGTCCGGCTAACTGGTTTCCCTGAATCCCTAAATAAATGTTGCTTTGCTCACACTCCAGCAGCACGTCAGTATGGAAATAAATGGTATAAAATACCGACACAATGGAAATATAGACATATATGCAGTATAATGTGATCCTTTATTGACAACGTTTCGCCCACACAGTGGGCCCACTATGTGGGCTAAACGTTGTCGATAAAGGATCACATTATACTGCATATGTGTTTATATTTCCAGCACGTCAGTATACCAGGAAAAGTGTACGGTAGGGTTATAATTGAAAGAATTAGAGGTAAGACAGAATGTAGGATTGTGGATGAGCAAGGAGGTTTCAGAGTGGGTAGGGGATGTGTAGATCAAGTGTTTACATTGAAGCATATATATGAACAGTATTAAGATAAAGGTAGGGAAGTTTTTATTGCATTTATGGATTTAGAAAAGGCATATGATAGTGGATAGGGGAGCAATGTGGTAGATGTTGCAAGTATATGGTGGTAAGTTATTAAATGCTGTAAAGAGTTTTTATGAGGATAGTGAGGCTCAGGTTAGGGAGTGTAGAAGAGAGGGAGACTACTTCCCGGTAAAAGTAGGTCTTAGACAGGGATGTGTAATGTTACCATGGTTGTTTAATATATTTATAGACGGGGTTGTAAAAGAAGTAAATGCTAGGGTGTTCGGGAGAGGGGTGGGATTAAATTATGGGGAATCAAATACAAAATGGGAATTGACACAGTTACTTTTTGCTGATGATACTGTGCTTATGGGAGATTCTAAAGAAAAATTGCAAAGGTTAGTGGACGAGTTTGGGAGTGTGTGTAAAGGTAGAAAGTTGAAAGTGAACATAGGAAAGAGTAAGGTGATGAGGGTATCAAATGATTTAGATAAAGAAATATTGGATATCAAATTGGGGAGGAGGAGTATGGAAGAAGTGAATGTTTTCAGATACTTGGGAGTTGATGTGTCGGCGGATGGATTTATGAAGGATGAGGTTAATCATAGAATTGATGAGGGAAAAAAGGTGAGTGGTGCATTGAGGTGTATGTGGAGGCAAAAAATGTTATCTGTGGAGGCAAAGAAGGGAATGTATGAAAGTATAGTAGTACCAACACTCTTATATGGGTGTGAAGCTTGGGTTGTAAATGCTGCAGCGAGGAGACGGTTGGAGGCAGTGGAGATGTCCTGTCTAAGAGCAATGCGCGGTGTAAATATTATGCAGAAATTTCAGAGTGTGGAAATTAGGAGAAGGTGTGGAGTTAATAAAAGTATTAGTCAGAGGGCTGAAGAGGGGTTGTTGAGGTGGTTTGATCATTTAGAGAGAATGGATCAAAGTAGAATGACATGGAGAGCGTTTAAGTCTGTAGGGGAAGGAAGGCGGGGTAGGGGTCGTCCTCGAAAAGGTTGGAAGGAAGGGGTAAGGGAGGTTTTGTGGGCGAGGGGCTTGGACTTCCAGCAGGTGTGCGTGAGCGTGTTCGATAGGAGTGAATGGGGCGAATGGTATTTGGGACCTGACGATCTGTTGGAGTGTGAGCAGGGTAATATTAAGTGAAGGGATTCAGGGAAACCGGTTATTTTTATATAACCGGACTTGAGTCCTGGAAATGGGAAGTACAATGCCTGCACTCTAAAGGAGGGGTTTGGGATATTGGCAGTTTGGAGGGATATATTGTGTATTTTTATACGTATATACTTCTAAACTGTTGTGTTCTGAGCACCTCTGCAAAAACAGTGATTATGTGTGAGTGAGGTGAAAGTGTTGAATGATGATGAAAGTATTTTCTTTTTGGAGATTTTCTTTTTGGGTCACCCTGCCTCGGTGGGACACGGCCGACTTGTTAAATATAAATATATATATATATATATATATATATATATATATATATATATATATATATATATATATATATATATGTCGTGCCGAATAGGTAAAACTTGTCAATTAGCAAGAACTCATTTAAAATTAAGTCCTTTCTAAATTTTTCTCTTACTCGTTTAGAGATATATTTTTTTCATTTATGTTAATAGAAGAATTAATGATTTTGTACCAAAAGAACCTTAGAAAAATTACCTAAACTTATTATTATAAGCGCAATTTAATTTAGCCTATTACAACTAAATATATTTTATATACGTTTACGATAATTTAATAATAAACAAACACAATGAAATATATTTTTTCTTTAGGTTCAGAATGAATTTTGCGAAATTATTGTACACAAATTTTCGCTTGCCTTATTCGGCAAGAAGTGCATTGCTATTTAAGCCAAAATCGCAAGTTTTACTTATTCAGCACTACACACACACACACACACACACACACACACACACACACACACACACACACACATGTGTGTGTAGGTGTATAAAGCAGGTCCGGCAGTTTGAAGCCGATCTGATGAGATACTTGATCACGATTATACACTCAAAATTATCTTTGAAATTCTAATTAAAGTGAAAATGTATGTAATGGTAATTACCTTAATAATTACTTTAATCAACGGATCTTGAACTGTCAGTTGTTGACTGTTGTTACATTTTTAAGATGTTAGTTATTTAGTGTCAGTGTGTATACATTGAGAGATGTATATACGCTGAGGTGTGTATCAGTGTATATACACTGAAATATGTATGTCTCGGTGTTTATACGGAGGTGTGTATTTAACAGTGTATATACAGTATCACATTGTATATACACTGAAAGATGTATATCTTTGTGTATATACGGTGAGGTGTATATCGCACAGTGTATATACACTGAAAAATGTATATTTCTCGGTGTATATACGCTGAGAGGTGTGTATCTGTGTATATACACACTGAGAGGTGTGTATCTCTCAATGTGTATACACGGAGATGTGTATTTCACAGTGCATATACACTGAGAGGTGTGTATCTCTTTGTATATACACTGAGAGGTGTGTATCTCTGTGTATATACACTGAGAGGTGTGTATCTCTGTGTATATACACTGAGAGGTGTGTATCTCTGTGTATATACACTGAGAGGTGTGTATCTCTGTGTATATACACTGAGAGGTGTGTATCTCTGTGTATATACACTGAGAGGTGTGTATCTCTGTGTATATACACTGAGAGGTGTGTATCTCTGTGTATATACACTGAGAGGTGTGTATCTGTGTATATACACTGAGAGGTGTATATCTCTGTGTATATACACTGAGAGGTGTGTATCTCTGTGTATATACACTGAGAGGTGTGTATCTCTGTGTATATGCACTGAGAGTTTACCTAAATCCCTGTTTTAGATCTTAAACTATTCTTGACTAAGGACGACCAGTAGATATGCAGCTTTAATGATCCTTATGTAGTAGATAGGTTTGAAACCTAAAGAAAAAAATATTTTAGTGAACTAATATATATTTAAACCAAACTTTATTAATTTACCCAAAGGTAAATTATTTTTATTGGTTAAAACTGTAAGTGATAAGAAAAAGTTTTATTTAGTGAGTTTAGTGGTTTAGCGAGTTAGATTTTGTGATTTGTTTGGAATAAACCAAATTAAGTTTATTGATTTTTTTAGTTCAATAAAGCTGAATATTATTGAAAAATGCTTCTTTACTTTCTATCTTGATTTCCTGATGTTGTTACAAAGATATTACTGATAGTGTTACTAAGATATCTTTACTGGTGGTGTTACTAAGATATCTTTACTGGTGGTGTTACTATCTTTACTGGTGGTGTTAATAAGATATCTTTACTGGTGGTGTTAATAAGATATCTTTACTGGTGGTGTTAATAAGATATCTTTACTGGTGGTGTTAATAAGATATCTTTACTGGTGGTGTTAATAAGATATCTTTACTGGTGGTGTTAATAAGATATCTTTACTGGTGGTGTTAATAAGATATCTTTACTGGTGGTGTTAATAAGATATCTTTACTGGTGCTGTTACTAAGATATCTTTACTGGTGGTGTTACTAAGATATCTTTACTCGTGCTGTTACTAAGATATCTTTACTGGTGCTGTTACTAAGATATCTTTACTGGTGGTGTTACTAAGATATCTTTACTGGTGCTGTTACTAAGATATCTTTACTGGTGCTGTTACTA
>NC_091340.1:11538099-11553289 GCF_038502225.1 Cherax quadricarinatus
ATTATCATCACTCCCCCAGTATTACCACCACTCCCCCTAGTATTACCACCACTCCCTAGCATTATCATCACTCCCCCAGTATTACTACCACTACCTAGTATTACCACCACTCCCCCTAGCATTACCACCACTCCCTAGTATTATCATCACTCCCCCAGTATTACCACCACTCCCTAGTATTACCATCACTCCCCCAGTATTACCACTACACCCTAGTATTATCATCACTCCCCCAGTATTACCACCACTCCCTAGTATTATCATCACTCCCCCAGTATTACCACCACTCCCTAGTATTACCATCACTCCCCCAGTATTACCACTACACCCTAGTATTACCATCACTCCCCCAGTATTACCACCACTCCCTAGTATTACCATCACTCCCCCAGTATTACCACCACTCCCTAGTATTACCACCACTCCCTAGTATTATCATCACTCCCCCAGTATTACCACCACTCCCTAGTATTACCATCACTCCCCCAGTATTACCACTACACCCTAGTATTACCATCACTCCCCCAGTATTACCACTACACCCTAGTATTACCATCACTCCCCCAGTATTACCACTACACCCTAGTATTACCATCACTCCCCCAGTATTACCACCAATCTCCAGTATTACCACCTCTCCCCCAATATTACTATCAAGTGATGTAGGCAGGGGTGGTAGGCAGTGCAGGTAGGCAAGGGTGGTTGGCAGGGGAAGTTGGCAGGGGAGGTAGGCAGCGGAGGTTGGCAGGGTAGGTAGGCAGAGGAGGTTGGCGGGGGAGGTAGGAAGTGGGGGTTGGCAGGAGAGGTAGGTAGGGTGGTAGGCAGTGGGGATTAGCAGGGGAGGTAGGCAGGGGTGGTTATTGGAGGTAGGCAGGGGCGGTTGGCAGGGGAGGTAAGCAGGGGCGGTTGGCAGGGGAGGTAAGCAGGGGAGGTAGGCAGGGGTGGTTTGAAGGAGTGGTTGGGGGAGACATCATTACCTACCAACGTGACTACGATACTGAGACTTGTACTCTTTACTCTTCTTCACCCCCTCTCTCTGGCCCGGTGGCCTGGTGGCTAAAGCTCCCGCTTCACACACGGAGGGCCCGGGTTCGATTCCCGGCGGGTGGAAACATTTCGACACGTTTCCTAACACCTGTTGTCCTGTTCACCTAGCAGCAAATAGGTACCTGGGTGTTAGTCGACTGGTGTGGGTCGCATCCTGGGGGACAAGATTAAGGACCCCAATGGAAATAAGTTAGACAGTCCTCGATGACGCACTGACTTTCTTGGGTTATCCTGGGTGGCTAACCCTCCGGGGTTAAAAATCCGAACGAAATCTTATCTTATCTTATCTTATCTCCCCTCTCTCTCTCTCTCTCCCTCTCTCCATCTCTCTCCCCCTCCCTCTCTCTCTCTCTCTCTCTCTCTCTCTCTCTCTCTCTCTCTCTCTCTCTCTCCCCCTTTCCCTGCTTTTTCTTCCCCTCCTTTCGTGTCACGTTGTTTCTCTCCTTCCTCAATTCCCCTCCCTTCGTTCACACCTCTCTCCATCAATTTCCCCCTCACAGTTTCCTCCCCTCACTCTCCCCTGTCCTTCCCCTCTAACTCTCTCACTCCCCACTCACCCAGTATCTTGTGTTAGCAACTCCAGTACCTGCTGGAATGTTATGCTGTGTTAGTAACTCCAGTACCTGCTGGAATGTTATACTGTGTTAGTAACTCCAGTACCTGCTGGAATATTATACTCTGTTAGTAACTCCAGTGCCTGCTGGAATATTATACTCTGTTAGTAACTCCAGTGCCTGCTGGAATATTATACTCTGTTAGTAACTCCAGTACCTGCTGGAATGTTATACTGTGTTAGTAACTCCAGTACCTGCTGGAATGTTATACTGTGTTAGTAACTCCAGTACCTGCTGGAATATTATACTCTGTTAGTAACTCCAGTACCTGCTGGAATGTTATACTGTGTTAGTAACTCCAGTATCTGCTGGAATGTTATACTGTGTTAGTAACTCCAGCACCTGCTGGAATGTTATACTGTGTTAGTAACTCCAGTACCTGCTGGAATGTTATACTGTGTTAGTAACTCCAGTACCTGCTGGAATGTTATATACTGTGTTAGTAACTGCTTTTGCAGGGGTCAAGCAATAACTCCTGGTCCCCGTCTCTTAAGTCTTACAAAAAGCTTCTAGTTAGTCCTGGCATCCTGGTCAGGATCGTACCGGTTCCTGAAGCTGTGTAACATGTTTAGCTTCACCACCTCTGTATCTAGTGTGTTAAACTGTCTTCACTAACACCTGCTGCTTGACGTTAAGGGAGGTAGATATTAAGGGAGAGAGTAAGACATTAAGGAAGAAAGTAAGGCATTAAGGGAGAGAGTAAGACATTAAGGAAGAAAGTAAGACATTAAGGGAGAGAGTAAGACATTAAGGAAGAAAGTAAGGCATTAAGGGAGAGAGTAAGACATTAAGGAAGAAAGTAAGGCATTAAGGGAGAGAGTAAGACATTAAGAGAGAGAGTAAGACATTAAGAGAGAGTAAGACATTAAGGGAGAGAGTAAGACATTAAGGGAGAGAGTAAGACATTAAGGGAGAGAGTAAGACATTAATGTCTTAGTATTAGCACTACTATTGCTACAATTACTACTACTAATACTACTGCTACAATTACTACTACTATTACTACTGCTACAACTACTACTGTACAGCTACTACTGCTGCTACAACTACTACTGCTTCTACAATTGCTACTGCTTCTACAACTAGTACAACTACTTCTGCTATTAATACTGCTACCGCTACTACTATATCTACTACTGCTACAACAACTACCACTACTACAATTACTACTGCTTCTACAGCTGCTACAACTGCTGCTACAACTACAACTTCTACTACTGTTGCTACAACTACTGCTACAACTACTGCTACCACTACTACTACTACTGCTGCTATTGCTACTACTACTACTACTACTACTACTACTACTACTACTACAGGTACAACTACTGCTGGAACTACTGCTACTACAGTTACTACTACTACAACTACTATAACTACTGCTACAGCTACTACAACTACTACCATTACTACTACTTCTACAGCTACTAGTACTATTGCTACAACATCTACTGCTACTGCTTCAACTGCTACAACAACTACTACTACAACTACTACTACTACTACTACTACTACTACTACTACTACTACTACTACTACTGCCAACAACATGGGTTATTTAGCCTGCTACAGTGAGTACGCTTTTGCATCTCGTATACCCTGTGTATCCTTGCATCGTTTGTAACGGCTTAACAACGCTCCTGGAGAGCGAAACGTTGCTACAATGAAATGTTGCATTAGTTGCACAAGTGTATATGATAGTTACAGAGTGGGAGCACCAACAGTGTTCTGCTGCTCTATTCTATAGGATAGCACGTAGTGGGAACACCGGCAGTGTGTTGCAACACTATTCTATGTGATAGTTATGCAGTGGGAACACAAGCGGTGTGTTGCTATACCTTTTTATGTGATAGTTACAGAGTGGGAAAACGAGGAGTGTGCTGCAACACTATTCTATATGATAGTTACATACTAGTAACGAATGCTAGCTATGTTCCTCCTCCTCTATACGTATTAAGGCTGAGTGCCAGGGAAGAGCGAGGAAGACTCGTGGAAAGGTAGGAATGGGACAGAGTAGGAGACACCCCAGGAGAAAATGGGAACAGATCGATAAAGATGGCAAGGTATGGAGGGTGAGGGAAGGGTGAGGCCTTAGCAGGGAAAGGGGGGATAACAGGAGGTAAGAGAAGGGAGAAGACGAGGAACGAAGGAGAATCATGGAAATGGTTGAGGTTCTGGGGACGGTCTTTAATGAAAAAGAACTTTAATTAAAGTCATTACATATAGTAAATATTCCCAGCAAATACTGGAGTTATTAATACTATAACATTCCAGCAGGTACTGGAGTTATTAATACTATAACATTCCAGCAAGTACTGGAGTTATTAATACTATAACATTCCAGCAGGTACTGGAGTTATTAATACTATAACATTCCAGCAGGTACTGGAGTTATTAATACTATAACATTCCAGCAAGTACTGGAGTTATTAATACTATAACATTCCAGCAAGTACTGGAGTTATTAATACTATAACATTCCAGCAAGTACTGGAGTTATTAATACTATAACATTCCAGCAAGTACTGGAGTTATTAATACTATAACATTCCAGCAGGTACTGGAGTTATTAATACTATAACATTCCAGCAGGTACTGGAGTTACTAATACTATAACATTCCAGCAGGTACTGGAGTTATTAATACTATAACATTCCAGCAGGTACTGGAGTTATTAATACTATAACATTCCAGCAGGTACTGGAGTTATTAATACTATAACATTCCAGCAAGTACTGGAGTTATTAATACTATAACATTCCAGCAAGTACTGGAGTTATTAATACTATAACATTCCAGCAGGTACTGGAGTTATTAATACTATAACATTCCAGCAGGTTCTGGAGTTATTAATACTATAACATTCCCGCAGGCACTGGAGTTACTAACACAGTATAACATTCCAGCAGGTACTGGAGTTACTAATGCTATAACATTCCAGCAGGTACTGGAGTTACTAACACAGTATAACATTCCAGCAGGTACTGGAGTTACTAACACAGTATAACATTCCAGCAGGCACTGGAGTTACTAACACAGTATAACATTCCAGCAGGTACTGGAGTTACTAATGCTATAACATTCCAGCAGGTACTGGAGTTACTAACACAGTATAACATTCCAGCAGGTACTGGAGTTACTAACACAGTATAACATTCCAGCAGGTACTGGAGTTACTAATGCTATAACATTCCAGCAGGCACTGGAGTTACTAACACAGTATAACATTCCAGCAGGTACTGGAGTTATTAATACTATAACATTCCAGCAGGCACTGGAGTTACTAATACTATAACATTCCAGCAGGCACTGGAGTTATTAATACTATAACATTCCAGCAGACACTGGAGTTACTAACACAGCATAACATTCCAGCAGGTACTGGAGTTACTAACACAGTATAACATTCCAGCAGGCACTGGAGTTACTAATACTATAACATTCCAGCAGGTACTGGAGTTACTAACACAGTATAACATTCCAGCAGGCACTGGAGTTACTAATACTATAACATTCCAGCAGGCACTGGAGTTACTAATGCTATAACATTCCAGCAGGCACTGGAGTTACTAATGCTATAACATTCCAGCAGGCACTGGAGTTACTAATACTATAACATTTCAGCAGGTACTGGAGTTACTAACACAGTATAACATTCTAGCAGGCACTGGAGTTACTAATACTTTAACATTCCAGCAGGCACTGGAGTTACTAACACAGCATAACATTCCAGCAGGTACTGGAGTTACTAACACAGTATAACATTCCAGCAAGTAATGGAGTTACTAAATCAGTATAACATTCCACCAGGTACTGGAGTTGCTAATACTATAACATTCCAGCAGGCACTGGAGTTACTAACACAGCATAACATTCCAGCAGGTACTGGAGTTACTAACACAGTATAACATTCCAGCAGGTACTGGAGTTACTAACACAGTATAACATTCCTGCAGGTACTGGAGTTACTAACACAGTATAACATTCCAGCAGGTACTGGAGTTACTAACACAGTATAACATTCCTGCAGGTACTGGAGTTACTAACACAGTATAACATTCCTGCAGGTACTGGAGTTACTAACACAGTATAACATTCCAGCAGGTACTGGAGTTACTAACACAGTATAACATTCCAGCAGGTACTGGAGTTACTAACACAATACAACATTCCAGCAGGTACTGGAGTTACTAACACAATACAACATTCCAGCAGGTACTGGAGTTACTAACACAGGGTATAACATTCCAGCAGGTACTGGAGTTACTAACACAAGGTATAACATTCCATCAGGTACTGGAGTTACTAACACAAGGTATAACATTCCAGCAGGTACTGGAGTTACTAACACAAGGTATAACATTCCAGCAGGTACTGGAGTTACTAACACAAGGTATAACATTCCAGCAGGTACTGGAGTTACTAACACAAGGTATAACATTCCAGCAGGTACTGGAGTTACTAACACAAGGTATAACATTCCAGCAGGTACTGGAGTTACTAACACAGTATAACATTCCAGCAGGTACTGGAGTTACTAACACAGTATAACATTCCAGCAGGTACTGGAGTTACTAACACAGTATAACATTCCAGCAGGTACTGGAGTTACTAACACAGTATAACATTCCAGCAGGTACTGGAGTTACTAACACAGTATAACATTCCAGCAGGTACTGGAGTTACTAACACAGTATACCATTCCAGCAGGTACTGGAGTTACTAATACTATAACATTCCAGCAGGCACTGGAGTTACTAATACTCTAACATTCCAGCAGGTACTGGAGTTACTAACACAGTATAACATTCCAGCAGGTACTGGAGTTACTAACACAGTATAACATTCCAGCAGGTACTGGAGTTACTAACACAGTATAACATTCCAGCAGGTACTGGAGTTACTAATACTATAACATTCCAGCAGGCACTGGAGTTACTAATACTATAACATTCCAGCAGGCACTGGAGTTACTAACACAGTATAACATTCCAGCAGGTACTGGAGTTACTAATACTATAACATTCCAGCAGGTACTGGAGTTACTAACACAGTATAACATTCCAGCAGGTACTGGAGTTACTAACACAGTATAACATTCCAGCAGGTACTGGAGTTACTAACACAGTACAACATTGCAGCAGGCACTGGAGTTACTAACACAGCATAATATTCCAGCAGGTACTGGAATTACTAACACAGTATAACATTCCAGCAGGTACTGGAGTTACTAACACAGTATGACATTCCAGCAGGTACTGGAGTTAATAACACAGCATAATATTCCAGCAGGTACTGGAATTACTAACGCAGTACAACATTCCAGCAGGCACTGGAGTTAATAACACAGTATAACATTCCAGCAGGTACTGGAGTTACTAACACAGTATAACATTTCAGCAGGTACTGGAGTTACTAGCACAGTGCAACATTCCAGCAGGTACTGGAGTTACTAACACAGTGTTTCCCCAGGCTGCGAGCCACAACAATGGGCTGACACACAAGTACATAGTTTTGCTGCTAGGTGTCAGGGGCAGCAGAGCTGTAAGGAAGAGAAGACATAGTGTAGAATAATTGAGGTGACTCACTGGGCAGAACGAAGAAAAAAGAGAAGAGAGGGAGTAGGTTGTGGAATAGGTTACTGTGGAGTGATACCGACCTAACTTCTCACCACTATTGACAGTAGGGCAGATTTCAGTGGGTTTCCTGAAACTTTGCTACCGTTTCGTTGACAGACGTACGTGTACGTACTCACTTATTTGTGGTTGCAGGAGTCGAGTCATGCCTCCTGGCCTTGCCTCTTCACTTATCGCTACTAAGTCCTCTCCCTGCTCCGTGAGCTTTATCAAACCTCGTCTTAAAACTCTGTATGGTTCCTGCCTCCACTACGTCACTTTCTTGAGTATTCCACTTCCTGATAACTCTGTGACTGAAGAAATACTTCTTTACATCCCTTTGAGTCATCAGAGTCTTCAACTTCTAATTATGACCCCTTGTTTCTGTGTCCCATCTCTGGAACATCCTGTCTCTGTCCGCCTTGTCAATTCCTCGCAGTATTTTATATGTCGTTATCATGTATCCCCTAACCCTCCTGTCCTCCAGTATCGTCAGGCCGATTTCCCTTAACCTGTCTTCGTTGGACAATCCCCTTAGCTCTGGAACTAATATTGTTGCAAACCTTTGCACTTTCTCTAATTTCTTGACGTGCTTGACCAGGTATGGATTCCAAACTGGTGCTGCATACTTAAATATGGGCCTAACGTATATGGTGTACAGAGTCTTGAACGATTCCTTACTGGGGTATCGGAACGCTATTCTTAGGTTTGCCAGGCCCCCATATGCTGCAGCAGTTATCTGGTTGATGTGCGCCTCAGGAAATGTGCTTGGTATTATTCTCACCTCAAGATCTTTTTCCTTGAGTGAGGTTTGCAGTCTTTGGCCACCTAGACTATACTCTGTCTGCAGTCTTCTTTGCCCTTCCCCGATCTTCATAACTTGCATTTGGCGGGGTTAAATTCAGGGAGCCAGTTGTTGGACCTGGCTTGTAGCCTGTCCAGGTCTCTCTGTAGTCCTGCCTGATCCTCATCTGATTTAATTCTCCTCATTATTTTCACATCATCTGCAAACAAGGACACTTCTGAGTCTATCCCTTCCGTCATGTCATTCACATATACCAAAAACAGCACAGGTCCTAGGACTGACCCCTGTGGAACCCCGCTTGTCACAGGCTCCGACTCTGACACCTCGTCACGTACCATGATTTGTTGTTGCCTCCCTGTCAGATATTCTCTGATCCATTCCAGAGCCTTTCTGCGTGCCTGATCCTCTAGCTTTTGTATTAACCTCTTGTGAGGAACAGTGTCGAAGGCCTTCTTGCAGTCCAAGAAAATGCAATCTATCCACCCCTCTCTCTCGTGTCTTGTTTCTGTTACCTTGTCATAGAACTCCAGTAGGTTTGTGACACAGGATTTTCCTTCCCTGAAACCCTACTGGTTGTTGTTTATAAGTTTGTTTCTTTCTAGGTGCTCTACCACTCTCCTGATAATCTCCATGACTTCGCTTACTATACGCATCAGTGACACAGATCTGCCGTTCAATGCCTCGTGTCTGTCTCCTGTGCGTGAACGTGCATACGTGTGTTTAAACGTAATTTCCTGCCTTTGTGCATGCGTGCATGTGTTTATATAAAAACTAGATACTTCAAAATTAAGCCAGCTTAACCAGTCTTCTGCGCATTTACGGTGTTCTCAGTGATGTTCTTGGGTAGAGCTGCACAATATTATCGAAGCTTACACTTAGCGTACCTTACTGTTGACACCCACACACACACACAGCTGGAAGTTGAAAACTCAGATGAATCACAGGGATGTTGAGAAGTATTTCTTCAGCCATAGAGTTGTCAGGAAGTGGAAGACTGGAGAGTGAAGTAGTGGTGGCAGGATCCATACATAGCTTTAAGAAGAGGTTCGATAAAACTCATGGAGCAGGAAGAGAGTGGACCTAGTAGCGGTCAGTGGAGAGGCGGGGCCAAGAGCTATGAATCGACCCCTGCAACCACAACTAGGTAAGAACTGGGTGAGCACACGAAAAAAAGTGCACCTTTGTTTTATAAGTGATGTTTGAACACTCAGAGATTATATCTCTGTTGACGAAGATACAATAATAATAATAATAAAATAATCGTAATATCAATAATAACTACAAGCACAAAAACAATAATAATAACTACAACAACAGCCACAAAAAACGACAGTAATAAGAAAAACAAGAGTAATAAGGTGTTTACAGGGTGTTCAGAGAGCTCTCACGAAGGAGTGTACCACAACAGGAGTTTTGCTCTGTTGACCATGAGTTGATTATACCTGTTAATGATCCCGCAGGGAGCATCGCCCCCGAGTCCGTCCAAAGACTAAAACCTCTTTATTTATTTTTTTATTTACTTTACTTACTGCTAATCTTAGTGTTTGATTGGAGAACTGAACCTCTACTGGCTTACTTCCCTCATTGTATGGGCTCTTCCTTCATAGTGTTTGTTAAAGGCTTTATGCTAAACACCGTGTAAACTACATTTCCCTCTCTATGATGGGCGAAACATCGCGTGTAGTAACGGTATGTTATCCACCAAGTGTCTTTCTAGCATGCATATAAAGACAACGCCTGTCATTCTACACGAGAACACAAGAACAAAAGGAACACTGCAGTAGGTGTACTGTGCTAAGCAAGTACACTAGACACCAACCCGCACTCACCGACTCATCCAACCTATACTTAAAGATACCCAAAACTCTTGCCGCAGTGACGCTACCTGGTAATTTATTTCACCTATTTACAACTCTACTGCTAAGCCAGTACTTCTCTATATCTTTTCTACAGCTAAATACATCTAACTTGAACCTTCGAGTTCAGTCTTGGAGATATATATATGCCGTGCCGAATGGGTAAAACTGGTCAATTAGCAAGAACTCATTTAAAATTAAATCCTTTCTAAAATTTTCTCTTATACGTTTAAAGATACATTTTTTCACTAATGTTAGTGTAAAAAATTTTAATTTTGCACCAAAAGAATCTTAGAAAACTTACCTAACCTTATTATAACAAGCGCAATTTATTTTAGCCTAATTCAACTAGACATACAATACAAACACAATAAAATATATATTTTTTTCGTTACGTTCAGAATGATTTTGGCGAAATTATTGCATACACAAATTTTCACTTGTCTTATATGGCAAGATGAGCGTTGCTATTTAAGCCAAGATCGCAAGTTTTACATATTCGGCACGACACACACACACACACACACACACATATATATATATATATATATATATATATATATATATATATATATATATTATTTCCCAGTAAAAGTAGGCCTTAGACAAGGATGTGTGATGTCACCGTGGTTGTTTAATATATTTATAGATGGGGTTGTAAGAGAAGTGAATGCGAGGGTCTTGGCAAGAGGCGTGGAGTTAAAAGATAAAGAATCACTCATAAAGTGGGAGTTGTCACAGTTGCTCTTTGCTGATGACACTGTGCTCTTGGGAGATTCTGAAGAGAAGTTGCAGAGATTGGCGGATGAATTTGGTAGGGTATGCAAAAGAAGAAAATTAAAGGTGAATACAGGAAAGAGTAAAGTTATGAGGATAACAAAAAGATTAGGTGATGAAAGATTGGATATCAGATTGGAGGGAGAGAGTATGGAGGAGGTGAATGTATTCAGATATTTGGGAGTGGACGTGTCAGCGGATGGGTCTATGAAAGATAAAGTGAATCATAGAATTGATGAGAGGAAAAGGGTGAGTGGTGCACTTAGGAGTCTGTGGAGATAAAGAACTTTGTCCTTGGAGGCAAAGAGGGGAATGTATGAGAGTATAGTTTTACCAACGCTCTTATATGGGTGTGAAGCATGGGTGATGAATGTTGCACCGAGGAGAAGGCTGGAGGCAGTGGAGATGTCATGTCTGAGGGCAATGTGTGGTGTGAATATAATGCAGAGAATTCGTAGTTTGGAAGTTAGGAGGAGGTGCGGGATTACCAAAACTGTTGTCCAGAGGGCTGAGGAAGGGTTGTTGAGGTGGTTCGGACATGTAGAGAGAATGGAGCGAAACAGAATGACTTCAAGAGTGTATCAGTCTGTAGTGGAAGGAAGGCGGGGTAGGGGTCGGCCTAGGAAAGGTTGGAGGGAGGGGGTAAAGGAGGTTTTGTGTGCGAGGGGCTTGGACTTCCAGCAGGCATGCGTGAGCGTGTTTGATAGGAGTGAATGGAGACAAATGGTTTTTAATACTTGACGTGCTGTTGGAGTGTGAGCAAAGTAACATTTATGAAGGGGTTCAGGGAAACCGGCAGGCCGGACTTGAGTCCTGGAGATGGGAAGTACAGTGCCTGCACTCTGAAGGAGGGGTGTAAATGTTGCAGTTTAAAAACTGTAGTGTAAAGCACCCTTCTGGCAAGACAGTGATGGAGTGAATGATGGTGAAAGTTTTTCTTTTTCGGGCCACCCTGCCTTGGTGGGAATCGGCCAGTGTGATAATAAAAATATATATATATATATATGTGTGTGTGTGTGTGTGTGTACTCACCTAGTTGTGGTTGCGGGGGTCTATTCACAATTCTGGCCCCGTCTCTTCAACTGGCCGCTACTCAGTCACTCTTCCCGCTCCGTGAGCTTTATCATACCTCTTCTTAAAGCTATGTATGGATCCTGCCTCCACTACATCACTTCCCAGACTAGTCCACTTCCTGACAATTCTGTAACTGAAGAAATACTTCCTAACATTCCTGTGGTTCATCTGAGACTTCAACTTTCAACTGTGATCCCTTGTTGCTGTGCCCCATCTCTGGAACATCCTGTCTCTGTCTACCTTGTCTATACCTCTCAGTATTTTATATGTCGCTATCACATCTCCCTATTTCTCCTGTCTTCCAGTGTCGTCAGGTCGATTTCCCTTAACCTCTCCTCGTAGGACATACTCCTTAGCTCCGGGACTAGTCTTGTTGCAAACCTTTGCACTTTCTCTAGTTCCTTACATGCTTGTCTAGGTGAGGGGTTCCAAACTGGCGTTGCATATTCCAATATGGCCTAACGTACACAGTGTACAGGGTCCTGAATGACTCCTTATTCAGATGTCATAATGCTGTTCTTAGGTTTGCCAGGCGCCCGTATGCTTCAGCAGTTATTTGGTTGATGTGCGCCTCAGGAGATGTGCCTGGGGTTATACACACACCAAGATCCTTTTCCTTGAGTGAGGCTTGTAGTCTCTGGCCCCCTAGACTGTGCTCCGTCTGTGGTCTTCTTTGTCCCTCCTCAATCTTCACGACTTTGCACTTGGTGTGGTTGAACTCCAGGAGCCAGTTGCTGGACCAGGACTGCAGCCTGTCCAGATCCCTCTGTAGTTCTGCCTGGTGCTCGTCCGATTGAATTCTTCTCATAAACTTCACATCATCTGCAAACAGGGGCACTTCGGAGTCTGTTCCTTCTGTCATGTCTTTCACAAATACTAGAAACAGCACCGGTCCTAGAACAGATCTCTGTGGCACCCCGCTCGTTACAGGCTCCCACTCTGACACCTCGCCACGTACCATGACTCGCTGTTGTCTTCTTGACAGGTATTCCCTGATCCATTGTAGTGCCTTCCCTGTTACCCCTGCCTGGTCCTCTAGTTTTTGCACTAATCTCTTGTGTGGAACTGTGTCAAACGCCTTCTTACAGCCCAAGAAAATGTAATCTACCCACCCCTCTCTTGTCTTACTGCCGTCATCCTGTCATAGAGCTCCAGTAGGTTTGTGACACAGGATTTCCCATCCCTGAAACCGTGTTGGCTGTCGTTGATAAGATCATTCCTTTTTAGGTGCTCCACCACTCTTCTGATAATTTTCTCCATGACCTGTATACTGTACACGTCAGTGACACTGGTCTGTAGTTTAATGCTTCGTGTCTCTCCTTTTTTAAAAATTGGGACTACATTTGCTGTCTTCCATACTTCGGTAGTCGTCCTGTTTCGATAGATGTGTTGAAGATAGTTGTTAGTGGTACACAAAGCGCCTCTGCTCCATCTCTCAGGACCCATGGAGAAATGTTATCCGAACCTATCGCCTTTGAGATATCTAGCTCGCTTAACAGCCTCTTCACTTCTTCCTCGGTTGTATGTATTGTGTCCAAAACTTGATGGTGTACCCCACCTCCCTGCCTCTCTGGAGTCCCTTCTGTCTCCTCTGTGAACACTTTGAATCTGATGTTGAGCTCCTCACATACTTCGCGGTCGTTTTTTGTGACCTTCCCTCCTTCCTTCCTCAGCCTGATTACCTGGTCCTTGACTGTTGCTTTCCTCCTGATGTGGCTGTACAACAGCTTTGGGTCAGATTTGGCTTTCGCTGCTCTGTCATTCTCATATTGCCTTTGGGCCTCCCGTCTTACCTGTGTGTATTCATTTCTGGTCTCCTTATTCTCCTGGGTCCTTTGCCTTCTATAGTTCTTCCATTCCCTAGCACACTTGGTGTGTGTGTGTGTGTGTGTGTGTGTGTGTGTGTGTGTGTGTGTGTGTGTGTGTGTGTGTGTGTGTGTGCGCCAGTAGAGAGAGAGAGAGTGAGAGAGTAAGGGCGGCACGAGGCTCCTCCACCAGCTTGGCACAGTGCCAGCAGTGCCAACACAGTGCCGGCAGTGCCAACATAGTGCCGGCAGTGCCAACACAGTACCGGCAGTGCCAACACAGTGCCGGCAGTGCTAACACAGTACCGGCAGTGCCAACATAATGCCGGCAGTGCCAACACAGTACCGGCAGTGCTAGCAGTGTCAGCAGTGCCAACACAGTGCCAGCACTGCCAGCAGTGCCAACACAGTGCTGGCAGTGCTAACACAGTACCGGTAGTGCCAAGATAATGCCGGCAGTGCCAACACAGTACCGGCAGTGCTAGCAGTGTCAGCAGTGCCAACACAGTACCAGCAGTGCCACCACAGTGCTGGCAGTGTCACAGTGCCACATTTCCACGTTTCCTCTTCACTGCCATATGTTCCTCGAAGCGCTAAACCCGAGTGGGTCTTGACGGCTTACTCACCTCCTCAGCGAACTATCATAAACACTCCTCATAACGAAGTAAGAGAGAGCTGGGGCCAGGAACTGTGATTAAGGTTGATGGAGATGAGATTGTTGGTGCCCTGATTGTTGGTGCCCTGATTGTTGGTGCCCTGATTGTAACAACAGTGTTAATTCTGTAACTGAGATTGTTCTTGATTGTAACGTCAGTTATGTACCTTACATTGTTGTTCCTGATTGTAACTACGTCAGTTCTGTAACTGAGATTGTTGTTCCTGATTGTAACAATAGAATCAGCTATATAACCAGTTAGATTGATGACCCGTGATGGTAAAAATTACAATTGTTCTTCAATCAATAACTTCGTTGTTATTGAATCACTGGATTCAGCGGATTTTTCCCCTGATAGCATTATATTGAGGTCTGTTGTAGAGGTTGAGTCTCAGTTCCTGGCCTTGCCTTTTGCCGATTGCTTGATATACTTCCTCCTAGACTCGTATGCATTGTCATACCTATTCCTAACAGTGTGCATGGAATCTGCCTCCACTATATCGTCCAGGTCACTCCACTGCCTGACCATCCTCAGGCTGAGAAAACACTTCCTGACATCCCCGTGACACTGTGTTTTTGACTTCCAGCTGGACCCTCGTGTACCGGTTTTTAACCTCGTAAACAGTACATAAATAAGACACATGTTTATATTTATGTAGATGTTTCGCCAACCTGTAGCATTATTGATCCAATGCAGAGAGTAACCCTGGAGACGGTGGAAGACAAGAAGTAGTAGTTCAAGGTGATCAGTCCTTCATTTCCTCAATCCTTCAAGAAGTCTGTGCCGACCTTCCTTATAAAGTAGTCTGAGTATTTTGTATGTCGTTATAGTGTCTCCCCTGGTTCTTCTATCCTAGTGACTCCCAGATTTCCCACTCTATAATCAACTATTTTCCCTTTCGTAGTATTTTAAACAATATCTTTATAAACATAATGTCAGTG
>NC_091340.1:11553389-11573389 GCF_038502225.1 Cherax quadricarinatus
AAATCTTTATATAAGAAAAGTTCTTATCACCTCAAAATTTGGATTTTTTCCAATTAATCAAAAGTAGGAGGTCCAGAACCGGCAAAATTAATTAAAAGTTTTCTGGGCGCAAATTACAATTTGCTAGGTGTGTCAGCCTGGGTGCTGAGGCAGACTGGGTGCTGAGGCAGCCTGGGTGCTGAGGCAGGCTGGGTGCTGAGGCAGGCTGGGTGCTGAGGCAGGCTGGGTGCTGAGGCAGGCTGGGTGCTGAAGCAGACTGGGTGCTGAGGCAGCCTGGGTGCTGAGGCAGACTAGGTGCTGAGGCAGCCTGGGTGCTGAGGCAGACTGGGTGCTGAGGCAGCCTGGGTGCTGCGGCAGCCTGGGTGCTGAGGCAGCCTGGGTGCTGAGGCAGCCTGGGTGCTGAGGCAGTCTGGGAGCTGAGGCAGTCTGGGTGCATAGGCAGCCTGGGTGCTGAGGCAGTCTGGGTGCTGAGGCAGTCTGGGTGCTGAGGCAGTCTGGGTGCTAGGCAGCCTGGGTGCTGAGGCAGCCTGGGTGCTGAGGCAGCCTGGGTGCTGAGGCAGTCTGGGTGCTGAGGCAGTCTGGGTGCTGAGGCAGCCTGGGTGCTTAGGCAGTCTGGGTGCTGAGGCAGTCTGGGTGCTGAGGCAGCCTGGGTGCTGAGGCAGCCTGGGTGCTGAGGCAGCCTGGGTGCTGAGGCAGGCTGGGTGCTGAGGCAGGCTGGGTGCTGAGGCAGGCTGGGTGCTGAGGCAGCCTGGGTGCTGAGGCAGCCTGGGTGCTGAGGCAGACTGGGTGCTGAGGCAGCCTGGGTGCTGAGGCAGCCTGGGTGCTGAGGCAGGCTGGGTGCTGAGGCAGGCTGGGTGCTGAGGCAGGCTGGGTGCTGAGGCAGGCTGGGTGCTGAGGCAGACTGGGTGCTGAGGCAGCCTGGGTGCTGAGGCAGCCTGGGTGCTGAGGCAGACTAGGTGCTGAGGCAGCCTGGGTGCTGAGGCAGACTAGGTGCTGAGGCAGCCTGGGTGCTGAGGCAGACTGGGTGCTGAGGCAGCCTGGGTGCTGAGGCAGGCTGGGTGCTGAGGCAGACTGGGTGCTGAGGCAGCCTGGGTGCTGAGGCAGCCTGGGTGCTGAGGCAGACTGGGTGCTGAGGCAGCCTGGGTGCTGAGGCAGGCTGGGTGCTGAGGCAGACTGGGTGCTGAGGCAGCCTGGGTGCTGAGGCAGGCTGGGTGCTGAGGCAGCCTGGGTGCTGAGGCAGCCTGGGTGCTGAGGCAGCCTGGGTGCTGAGGCAGACTGGGTGCTGAGGCAGCCTGGGTGCTGAGGCAGACTGGGTGCTGAGGCAGCCTGGGTGCTGAGGCAGACTGGGTGCTGAGGCAGGCTGGGTGCTGAGGCAGACTGGGTGCTGAGGCAGACTGGGTGCTGAGGCAGCCTGGGTGCTGAGGCAGCCTGGGTGCTGAGGCAGCCTGGGTGCTGAGGCAGGCTGGGTGCTGAGGCAGCCTGGGTGCTGAGGCAGCCTGGGTGCTGAGGCAGGCTGAGTGCTGAGGCAGCCTGGGTGCTGAGGCAGCCTGGGTACTGAGGCAGGCTGGGTGCTGAGGCAGACTGGGTGCTGAGGCAGCCTGGCTGCTGAGGCAGGCTGGGTGCTGAGGCAGCCTGGGTGCTGAGGCAGCCTGGGTGCTGAGGCAGGCTGGGTGCTGAGGCAGACTGGGTGCTGAGGCAGCCTGGGTGCTGAGGCAGGCTGGGTGCTGAGGCAGCCAGGGTGCTGAGGCAGCCTGGGTGCTGAGGCAGGCTGGGTGCTGAGGCAGACTGGGTGCTGAGGCAGCCTGGGTGCTGAGGCAGACTGGGTGCTGAGGCAGCCTGGGTGCTGAGGGAGTCTGGGTGCTGAAGGAGTCTGGGTGCTGAGGCAGCCTGGTGCTGGGGCAGCCTGGGTGCTGAGGCAGCCTGGGTGCTGAGGCAGACTGGGTGCTGAGGCAGCCTGGGTGCTGAGGGAGTCTGGGTGCTGAGGGAGTCTGGGTGCTGAGGCAGCCTGGGTGCTGAGGCAGCCTGGGTGCTGAGGCAGCCTGGGTGCTGAGGCAGCCTGGGTGCTGAGGCAGCCTGGTGCTGAGGCAGCCTGGGTGCTGAGGCAGCCTGGGTGCTGAGGCAGCCTGGGTGCTGAGGCAGCCTGGTGCTGAGGCAGCCTGGGTGCTGAGGCAGTCTGGGTGCTGAGGCAGCCTGGTGCTGAGGCAGCCTGGGTGCTGAGGCAGCCTGGGTGCTGAGGCAGCCTGGTGCTGAGGCAGCCTGGGTGCTGAGGCAGCCTGGTGCTGAGGCAGCCTGGGTGCTGAGGCAGTCTGGGTGCTGAGGCAGTCTGGGTGCTGAGGCAGTCTGGGTGCTGAGGCAGCCTGGTGCTGAGGCAGCCTGGGTGCTGAGGCAGTCTGGGTGCTGAGGCAGTCTGGGTGCTGAGGCAGCCTGGGTGCTGAGGCAGCCTGGGTGCTGAGGCAGTCTGGGTGCTGAGGCAGTCTGGGTGCTGAGGCAGCCTGGGTGCTGAGGCAGCCTGGTGCTGAGGCAGCCTGGGTGCTGAGGCAGTCTGGGTGCTGAGGCAGTCTGGGTGCTGAGGCAGCCTGGTGCTGAGGCAGCCGGGGTGCTGAGGCAGCCTGGTGCTGAGGCAGCCTGGGTGCTGAGGCAGTCTGGGTGCTGAGGCAGTCTGGGTGCTGAGGCAGTCTGGGTGCTGAGGCAGCCTGGTGCTGAGGCAGCACTCAAGCTGAATAAGGCAAGCGAAAATTTGCGTATTAAATAATTTCGCAAAAATCATTCTGAATCTAACGAAAAGTATTTATTTCATTATGTTTGTTTATTATTAAGTTACTGAAACCTTACCTAAAAAATATTTAATAAGATTAGATGAAATTAAATTACACTTGTTATAATAAGGTTAGGTAAGTTTTCTAAGGTTCTTTTGGTACAAAATTTTTAATTTTTACCTTAACATTATTGACAAAATAAATATTTTTAAATGTATAAGAGAAAGCTAGCTTAACGTACATAGTTTATGTCGTCAGGACATGTGTAAGTTACTGTAGCTAACTCAAGTTCCTCATTTTCAAGACTCATAAAATAACTTTTTGTATTTTGTAATTCAATAAGAATTAAGCTTCTACTTAAAAAAAAAAAACATAATCTGAGAGAGCTGGACAGATACCTAAAGTCAGTGCCGGATCAACCGGGCTGTGGCTCGTACGTTGGACTGCGTGCGGCCAGCAGTAACAGCCTAGTTGATCAGGCCCTGATCCATCGGGAGGCCTGGTCATGGACCGGGCCGCGGGGGCGTTGATCCCCGGAATAACCTCCAGGTAACCTCCAAGTAACCTCCAGGTAACCTCCAGGTAACCTCCAGGTAACCTCCAGGTAACCTCCAGGTAACCTCCAGGTAACCTCCAGGTAACCTCCAAGTAACCTCCAGGTAACCTCCAGGTAACCTCCAGGTAACCTCCAGGTAACCTCCAGGTAACCTCCAGGTAACCTCCAGGAACGTAGGTGTTAATTATGACCTGCTGAGAAGTGTTATAATACTGTTAATCTTTTTCTAGTAAAAATTAAGAAAAATTAAAGCAAAGCCAAGAAATGTTAATTTTCTATATATTACTGTAAGTGCCAAGAAAATTAATCGTGATCAGAGTATCTACAAACGTAAGTTAAAATATGCTCCAAATTCATTAATATGCAACTTATCTAATTTCATTAGATATAATCATAGACATAATTTTTGAAGTAGTGAACCGGTAAGCCAGCTGAAGGCCTCGATCAGATGACCATAAGCTCCAACTGCGGGTCATCATATGACTACGACCTACACTAGGAAACACTTGTCCTGTTTCCTTACAAACCTTACCTAATCTCCAACCGTAATTCTCTGTTACTATGAGTTGATGACTCCCTCAGCCTTGATGAATCTATTAAAAACAGTGGAAGACGTGAAAAGTTTGAGGTGATCAGTCCCTCAACATTGAAGGGAAGTGTTTCAGGCAAACAGAGAACGAATCTTTACCCACATAGAGTGATCTGAGGGTAATCTGTAACCTAGTATAGCAGTCTGATGGTTGGTCTTCGTGTATGCGTGACTAGGGGTTATCTGAGGTCGACACGATCTACACCGTGGGATCCAGCCAGAAGAAAACAAGAAAAGGGAACAGGAGAAAGATACTGCGCAGCTTGTTATGTAAGATTTTGCAACAAAGGACGAGTTTATTGGACAGTGCCACTTCTCCCTTGAGTCAACATACAACCATAAAGACAGTACTGGACAGTGCCACTCCTCCCTTGAGTCAACATTCAACCATAAAGACAGTACTGGACAGTGCCACTTCTCCCTTGTGTCAACATACAACCATAAAGACAGTACTGGACAGTGCCACTCCTCCCTTGTGTCAACATACAACCATAAAGACAGTACCGGACAGTGCCACTCCTCACTTTAGTGAACATACCACAACAGAGTTGCGGTCAGGCCAGGTGGCGATCAAGCCAAGTGGCAGTGAAGCCAGGTGGCGATCAAACCAAGTGGCGGTCAAGCCAGCTAGGTACAACTACATCTAACGGTCAATCGGGTCAAGTTAAGGCAACAATGATCATAACTTTGGCTAAATTGATACGTAAGAGAGAATGATAATAACTCGGAGGGAATTTTATGATAACCCGGTGACCCTTATGATAACTAACAGTGATCTTTATAGTAACTAAAAGACGGGCTTTATAAGCCCTGATTTGGCTATAAATTCGATTATATGTCATATATGAATATAAGACGGAATGTATAATCGCATTATCTATAATTAACAGCAGTTTCAGGCTGATACATGAGTGTATAATCGCCAATTGTATTTCATACGAGGTCATACGTAGAGTGAAAAGATAATCGGGAAATTATCATCAACAGTGAAACATTGTGTGAATTATTTGATGGTGTGAATTATCTTTGAACATTTATCGAGATGTAGGATAATAATAATAATAATAATAATAATAATAATAATAATAATAATAATAATAATAATAATAATAATAACAACAACAACAATAATAATAATAATAATAATAATAATAATAATAATAATAATAATAATAATAATAATAATGAATATAAAATAAAAAAAATAAAACCAATAATAATTATATAAATTTTTAGTAGTAGGTAATTGTAGTAACAGTTGTTGCAGTCGTAGTAGTAGTAGTAGTAGTAGTAGTAGTAGTAGTAGTAGTAGCAATAGTAATTGCAGTAATAGTAGGAATAGTCGTAGTAGTAGTTATTAATAAAAGATATAATACTTATATTACCATTATTATTATTATTATTATTATTATTATTATTATTATTATTATTATTATTATTATTATTATTATATTTATTATTATTATTATTATTATTGGTGTTATTATTAATATTTATTCTTGAGAACCCAACATACGGGCACGGATCATATAGTACTTAGGGAGTGGGAGATAACCTGGTTTAATCAGAGGAAGGGAAAGAGTTGCTCAAGTTCCTCGTTACCCAAGCGTTACATGGAGGTATATGCGGTATATAGAGCGGGTGAGACCCGCTCTATATGCTGCATATTTCCTTAAATTGACATCGAGCGCTGAGGTGGTTGTACCTCTGTCACCTGAATTGCCTCAAAGGATCTGGGTTGTACTTCCTAACCTGGTATTTTCCCCAGCAACTTAAAGCCAGTTGAGCTGAGAGAACAAGTAATGATTCGAGGTCGTTCACCTTCTGCAGTACCTCGCAGGATTCTGTTTCGGGAAGCGAGAATAAACTTTCCTCTCAGATTTGGTGACACTGATATCTTCACGCTGTATTTCCTGTCGAAGTGAATTACCTGGAGTTTACCTGGAGAGAGTTCCGGGGGTCAACGCCCCCTCGGCCCGGTCTGTGACCAGGCCTCCTGGTGGATCAGAGCCTGATCAACCAGGCTGTTGCTGCTGGCTGCACGCAAACCAACGTACGAGCCACAGCCCGGCTGATACGGAACTGACTTTAGGTGCTTGTCCAGTGCCAGCTTGAAGACTGCCAGGGGTCTGTTGGTAATCCCCCTTATGTGTGCTGGGAGGCAGTTGAACAGTCTCGGGCCCCTGACACTTATTGTATGGTCCCTTAACGTGCTAGTGACACCCCTGCTTTTCATTGGGGGGATGGAGCATCGTCTGCCAAGTCTTTTGCTTTCGTAGTGGGTGATTTTCGTGTGCAAGTTCGGTACTAGTCCCTCTAGGATTTTCCAGGTGTATATAATCATGTATCTCTCCCTCCTGCATTCCAGGGAATACAGGTTTAGGAACCTCAAGCGCTCCCAATAATTGAGGTGTTTTATCTCCGTTATGCGCGCCGTGAAAGTTCTCTGTACATTTTCTAGATCGGCAATTTCACCTGCCTTGAAAGGTGCTGTTAGTGTGCAGCAATATTCCAGCCTAGATAGAACAAGTGACCTGAAGAGTGTCATCATGGGCTTGGCCTCCCTAGTTTTGAAGGTTCTCATTATCCATCCTGTCATTTTTCTAGCAGATGCGATTTATACAATGTTATGGTCCTTGAAGGTGAGATCCTCCGACATGATCACTCCCAGGTCATTGACGTTGGTGTTTCGCTCTATTTTGTGGCCAGAATTTGTTTTGTACTTTGATGAAGATTTAATTTCCTCATGTTTACCATATCTGAGTAATTGAAATTTCTCATTGTTGAACTTCATATTGTTTTCTGCAGCCCACTGAAAGATTTGGTTGATGTCCGCCTGGAGCTTTGCAGTGTCTGCAATGGAAGACACTGTCATGCAGATTCGGGTGTCATCTGCAAAGGAAGACACGGTGCTGTGGCTGACATCCTTGTCTATGTCGGATATGAGGATGAGGAACAAGATGGGAGCGAGTACTGTGCCTTGTGGAACAGAGCTTTTCACCGTAGCTGCCTCGGACTTTACTCTGTTGACGACTACTCTGTGTTCTGTTAGTGAGGAAATTATAGATCCATCGACCGACTTTTCCTGTTATTCCTTTAGCACGCATTTTGTGCGCTATTACGCCATGGTCACACTTGTCGAAGGCTTTTGCAAAGTCTGTATATATTACATCTGCATTCTTTTTGTCTTCTAGTGCATTTAGGACCTTGTCGTAGTGATCCAATAGTTGAGACAGACAGGAGCGACCTGTTCTAAACCCATGTTGCCCTGGGTTGTGTAACTGATGGGTTTCTAGATGGGTGGTGATCTTGCACGTTAGGACCCTTTCAAAGATTTTTATGATATGGGATGTTAGTGCTATTGGTCTGTAGTTCTTTGCTGTTGCTTTACTGCCCCCTTTGTGGAGTGGGGCTATGTCTGTTGTTTTTAGTAACTGTGGGACGACCCCCGTGTCCATGCTCCCTCTCCATAGGATGGAAAAGGCTCGTGATAGGGGCTTCTTGCAGTTCTTGATGAACACAGAGTTCCATGAGTCTGGCCCTGGGGCAGAGTGCATGGGCATGTCATTTATCGCCTGTTCGAAGTCATTTGGCGTCAGGATAACATCGGATAGGCTTGTGTTAATCAAATTTTGTGGCTCTCTCATAAAAAATTCATTTTGATCTTCGACTCTCAGTCTGGTTAGCGGCTTGCTAAAAACTGAGTCATATTGGGACTTGAGTAGCTCACTCATTTCCTTGCTGTCATCTGTGTAGGACCCATCTTGTCTAAGTAGGGGCCCAATACTGGACGTTGTTCTCGATTTTGATTTGGCATAGGTGGAGAAATACTTTGGGTTTCTTTCGATTTCATTTATGGCTTTTAGTTCTTCCCGCGATTCTTGACTCCTAAAGGATTCTTTTAGCTTAAGTTCGATGCTTGCTATTTCTCTGACCAGTGTCTGTTGCAACCCCTGAATGGGTTACAATGATTATTATGTATATATGTAATGTATATTACCTTTTCATTTAATTTTATATTGCTTATATTTGCGATAATAGCTAAATCGCAAATGTATTGCCTTATATTGTTATTTGACGTAGCTTATGTTGTTAGGATGTATATAAAATGTGCTCAGTTAGTCTTGATTGTCAAACTACTGTAATTATCGCTTGTCGCTCGTTGTACTGCCGGCTTCTGAGCTGCAGTTGTCCACGTAGCTATCACGTGATCGAGGGGGGGGGTGTCCTCACCTCTCGTAAAGTTTTCAGTCTGCTGTAGACTCGCTTGGTGGTTGGACAGGTTGTCTGTCTCATTATTCTTGTTAATTCTGTAGAACTCTGTTCACAGAACATTGTAAAGACTTAGTGATTTTCGACGTTGTACTGAGGTTGTGTGTCACATAGACACTCTGAACATCTCAGGTCCTTAGCTATAGCTTCTGACCTAATTTTGTACTGGTTTCTGTGTATTGTCACAGTCGCGTTTTTCCTATGGGAGTTTTGTAACTTTTGTGGAGGATCTGCTGATGGTCCCTACTTAGTGTCGTTATATTATCTCCTTGTTCCTGATTCTGTGTCGCAGTCGCTTGATATTGCATTGCTATTGGGCTTAGCATTCTTTGTTGTTCAAGCAGACTGTTCGGGTTGCCAGTCGGTCAAGAAGTTAGTTTATTTGAGGACTTTGTCGGTCACTTGTTTAAGTCTTATTCGAGTCTTGAGACATAGCTAACTACTTAAGAGCACTTACACGCATACACACACTTGTACATATTTGTAATATCTTATTAAATGTTAATGTACCAGACGGTACATAAGAATTGTAAATGTGATATGTGCTTTCAGCACAATAATATTGAACTCGAGAGATTGATTTTATTTTAATTGCTGTGATTTAATTTACTTTGATAATATACCTCTAGACTTAATAAATTTATTAAATTTTAATTTCTCTAGTTAGTAGCCTACCAGTTGTAATCCTAAAGCACTATTGAACCATACTGAATTTTAATGGATAATTGGACAAGGATACTGACTACTTGTTACGAAAACCCAGTAACAGGCTGGATGCTAGAAGGGCAGTCCTTTCTAGTATTCACTGGAGATCTCTAAGCTTTTAGAATCGCGTTTTTTGTAACTGTGTCTCCCTACGCATTTCAGATATATTGACCTCTTTTAGCCGCTCTGTTTACCTGGAGTTTACCTGGAGAGAGTTCCGGGGGTCAACGCCCCCGCGGCCCGGTCTGAGACCAGGCCTCCTGGTGGATCAGAGCCTGATCAACCAGGCTGTTGCTGCTGGCTGCACGCAAACCAACATACGAGCCACAGCCCGGCTGATCCGGAACTGACTTTAGGTGCTTGTCCAGTGCCAGCTTGAAGACTGCCAGGGGTCTGTTGGTAATCCCCCTTATGTGTGCTGGGAGGCAGTTGAACAGTCTCGGGCCCCTGACACTTATTGTATGGTCTCTTAACGTGCTAGTGACACCCCTGCTTTTCATTGGGGGGATGGTGCATCGTCTGCCAAGTCTTTTGCTTTCGTAGTGGGTGATTTTCGTGTGCAAGTTCGGTACTAGTCCCTCTAGGATTTTCCAGGTGTATATAATCATGTATCTCTCCCTCCTGCGTTCCAGGGAATACAGGTTTAGGAACCTCAAGCGCTCCCAATAATTGAGGTGTTTTATCTCCGTTATGCGCGCCGTGAAAGTTCTCTGTACATTTTCTAGGTCGGCAATTTCACCTGCCTTGAAAGGTGCTGTTAGTGTGCAGCAATATTCCAGCCTAGATAGAACAAGTGACCTGAAGAGTGTCATCATGGGCTTGGCCTCCCTAGTTTTGAAGGTTCTCATTATCCATCCTGTCATTTTTCTAGCAGATGCGATTGATACAATGTTATGGTCCTTGAAGGTGAGATCCTCCGACATGATCACTCCCAGGTCTTTGACGTTGGTGTTTCGCTCTATTTTGTGGCCAGAATTTGTTTTGTACTCTGATGAAGATTTAATTTCCTCATGTTTACCATATCTGAGTAATTGAAATTTCTCATCGTTGAACTTCATATTGTTTTCTGCAGCCCACTGAAAGATTTGGTTGATGTCTGCCTGGAGCTTTGCAGTGTCTGCAATGGAAGACACTGTCATGCAGATTCGGGTGTCATCTGCAAAGGAAGACACGGTGCTGTGGCTGACATCCTTGTCTATGTCGGATATAAGGATGAGGAACAAGATGGGAGCGAGTACTGTGCCTTGTGGAACAGAGCTTTTCACCGTAGCTGCCTCGGACTTTACTCTGTTGACGACTACTCTCTGTGTTCTGTTAGTGAGGAAATTATAGATCCATCGACCGACTTTTCCTGTTATTCCTTTAGCACGCATTTTGTGCGCTATTACGCCATGGTCACACTTGTCGAAGGCTTTTGCAAAGTCTGTATATATTACATCTGCATTCTTTTTGTCTTCTAGTGCATTTAGGACCTTGTCGTAGTGGTCCAATAGTTGAGACAGACAGGAGCGACCTGTTCTAAACCCATGTTGCCCTGGGTTGTGTAACTGATGGGTTTCTAGATGCGTGGTGATCTTGCTTCTTAGGACCCTTTCAAAGATTTTTATGATATGGGATGTTAGTGCTATTGGTCTGTAGTTCTTTGCTGTTGCTTTACTGCCCCCTTTGTGGAGTGGGGCTATGTCTGTTGTTTTTAGTAACTGTGGGACGACCCCCGTGTCCATGCTCCCTCTCCATAGGATGGAAAAGGCTCGTGATAGGGGCTTCTTGCAGTTCTTGATGAACACAGAGTTCCATGAGTCTGGCCCTGGGGCAGAGTGCATGGGCATGTCATTTATCGCCTGTTCGAAGTCATTTGGCGTCAGGATAACATCGGATAGGCTTGTGTTAATCAAATTTTGTGGCTCTCTCATAAAAAATTCATTTTGATCTTCGACTCTCAGTCTGGTTAGCGGCTTGCTAAAAACTGAGTCATATTGGGACTTGAGTAGCTCACTCATTTCCTTGTTGTCATCTGTGTAGGACCCATCTTGTTTAAGTAGGGGCCCAATACTGGACGTTGTTCTCGATTTTGATTTGGCATAGGAGAAGAAATACTTTGGGTTTCTTTCGATTTCATTTATGGCTTTTAGTTCTTCCCGCGATTCCTGACTCCTAAAGGATTCTTTTAGCTTAAGTTCGATGCTTGCTATTTCTCTGACCAGTGTCTCCCTACGCATTTCAGATATATTGACCTCTTTTAGCCGCTCTGTTATTCTTTTCCGTCGCCTATAAAGGGAGCGCCTGTCTCTTTCTGTTTTACATCTACTCCTCCTTTTTCTTAGAGGAATAAGCCTTTTGCATACATCGAGTGCCACCGAGTTAATCTGTTCTAGGCATAAGTTGGGGTCTGTGTTGCTTAGTATATCTTCCCAGCTTATATCGGTTAGGACTTGGTTTACTTGGTCCCACTTTATGTTTTTGTTATTGAAGTTGAATTTGGTGAATGCTCCCTCGTGACTAATCTCATTATGTCGGTCTGGGGCTCCACGCATACATGACTGAACCTCAATTATGTTGTGATCTGAGTATATTGTTTTTGATATGGTGACATTTCTTATCAGATCATCATTGTTAGTGAAGATGAGGTCTAGTGTATTCTCCAGTCTAGTAGGCTCTATTATTTGCTGGTTTAAATTGAATTTTGTGCAGAGATTTAAAAGCTCGCGTGAGTGTGAGTTTTCATCAGAGCTGCCTCCTGGTGTTATTACTGCAACAATATTATTTGCTATATTCCTCCATTTTAGGTGCCTTAAGTTGAAATCCCCCAGGAGCAAGATGTTGGGTGCAGGAGCTGGAAGGTTTTCCAGACAGTGGTCAATTTTTAACAGCTGTTCCTGGAATTGCTGGGATGTTGCATCCGGAGGCTTGTAGACTACCACAATGACTAGGTTTTGGTTCTCGACCTTTACTGCTAAAACTTCCACTACATCATTTGAGGCATTTAGCAGTTCTGTGCAAACAAGTGACTCTGCAATGTACAGGCCAACCCCCCCCCCCTTTTCCCTATTCACTCTGTCACATCTGTATAGGTTGTAACCTGGGATCCATATTTCGTTGTCCAAGTGATCCTTTATGTGGGTCTCAGTGAAAGCCGCGAACATTGCCTTTGCCTCTGCAAGCAGTCCACGGATGAAAGGTATTTTGTTGTTTGTTGCTGGCTTTAGACCCTGTATATTTGCAAAGAAGAATGTTATCGGACTGGTGGTATTGTTGGTACTGGGGGGGGGGATTTTTTTTCCGGCATTAGTATCTGTATCTGTTGGTTTGGAGTGGAGGCCATCGACTGTGGTTCCACTCCAGGAATGACTGGATTTGGTGTACGATTTCTGCCATTTCCTGCCAGTTTTTTTTCCTTCCTGGCACTAAAAAATCTCTCCCTCTTGAGTGGCTGTGGCTACCCAGGTTTTCCCATGGCCTGAATGTTTTGTATCTTTTTGTCCCCTTTAGATGGTATGCCTGGCAATTTAAGTTATAGCACAGTCTTTCCTGTACTGAGGAGGTACACAGTTCAGGGTGAAAAAGCTTACAGGAAGGGAGTTTGCATTTTCCTGTTGTCATATGGGCATGGCATTTTCTAGGGTGGTCATAGTTGCACGTCCCATCTGTTTTTCCAGATTTCCCATGCCAGCAGATACCGAGTGCATAGTATGTGCACAGGCTTTGTTTCCGTTTGCCTTGGGTTTCTGTGACTGTATTCCCTGTTGGTGCATGTTTCCCTGTCTTACTTCTATCCTCCCTAGCACCAACAATGGAGCTCCCACCAGTTGTTTTTGGTAATATATCCTCACTATTGCTAGTGGAGTCCTCTTGTTTGCTATTTCCTGCGGTATTTCTAGTTTGCAATATTCGTTTTATCTTATCTTTGACTACACTTGTTTCCCTACTATGGCTCCTGTCCCCTATGAGGTCATTTATATGTATTCCTTCCTGCGTATAATTCCCGACTACCTGGACAAAATCTCCAGCTTCACCATTACTGTCTCCCAGGACAGCATCTCCAGCTTCCCCATTACTGTCTCCCAGGACAGCATCTCCAGCTTCACCATTACTGTCTCCCAGGACAGCACCTCCAGCTTCACCATTACTGTCTCCCAGGACAGCACCTCCAGCTTCACCATTACTGTCTCCCAGGACAGCACTATCAGCCCCCCATTTACTGACTACCAGGACATCATCTCCAGCCTTACAGTTTCTGACTACATGGCCAGTATCAAGGGCAGTACCATTCAGCCCAGACTTTTTATGTTCCCATCTGTTGTAGAAAGCTTCCAGGTTTTCTATGAAAGCAGCTTTGATGTTGACCTCTTTTAATACCCTTGTGATTTTAGTCCACAGATTTATCTCATTTGGGCATACCCAAAAACACTTCCCTGTTTTAATACTGCTTGTAGCTAGTTCTTGGATATCTGCACAAGGGGCGTGACACCAATTTCCACAAAAATGACAATTTATGCATGTGGAAGCCCGTTTGTTTGACTGACCACAGACTACACACAGCTTCATAATGATTTGAATGGTTGATTTACTGCAAATCTACTAGCAACCTCTTGAATATTCTATTAATAACCTGCTAGGTAGTGCACAACGAAACCGTTTGAAACCAGTCCAGGGTTCGGACCAGTCAAGGGTTCGGACCAGTCAAGGGTTCAGACCAGTCTATCTGATCTGATCAGTGGGTCACTTATTTAAACCATACTGGTCGGTGATTTGAGCTAACACATTGTAGTGATACTGGTCCTGTGGGGAGCAGCAGCAGGATAATACTGCACCACCTCTTGGGGTCCTTAACAACAACAACAGTTTGGTGTGTGTCATGGGCGCCAACACACGGTGTGTGATTCTCTCCTACTATATCCATTTATCAGTGATGCAGATTACATGGGGAGTTTAAATATGTGGCCTGTAGTTATAACTTTTCTCTTGACATATGCAAGACATCACCATCCCTGTAGAAGCCATTATTAGATGTACTAGTCATTATATTTTGTTGTTGCAGAAGTACTATGAAGATTCTATGTTCAATAAAGCCTAGAGATAAGGCCTGTGTTTCTATCACAACACACATGAAGGATCTACTGGAAATTATCTACCCGAGTAATATGTGATTTGACTGATACAAAAGTATAACTTGCGTGTTGAAGAGCCGGTGACTGCTGGCACTCCTACAATGACGAACGGTCGACCTCCACCCTTGTTTATCACTCGCTGTATCTAGCTTCTCTATTTTTTTTTTCCGTCTCCACCACAATAAATGCTATATTATCACTATAGTTGACTGGTGCAAATTTTGGAGGAAGGACGCTTTTTCTGTAGTAATAATTGCTTCTCGTTGTGTATATTGCGACCGCTGGTAACTACAGGTTATATGAAATTCACAGTAACGTCTGGTATATCAAGAAAAAAGAAACTAATGAAAGTCACTCCACTCCACTAAGTACCATTATAATACTGGTTAGTTGCTACTACAACACTGTATTCTGCTATTCACTGGTATCACTAGATTATATGCGAGTACACTAGCAGGCCAGGAAGATTATTAAAACAGCTGACCTGTGGTAAGTTTCTGGCGACTTCTGGCACCTGCCTCTATAGGCTTATCACTTCATTTACAAATTCACCTGTTTTCAAATGACACTTTAGCCTTTATCATCAATATACTAGGGAGCCACTGTAGTATACACTATACACTATGTATACTCAATGTTTTCAGGGAGACTTTCTTTCCTCTGACACAAAGTTCAATTATTATTTTTTTTCACACGGGACACAGGCCTATGATTCCCCTCTGGCAGTAAACTCTGCTAGGTAGTGCACACTAATTCTCCTTTTTTGACTCAGTATATAATGTTTTCCACCCAAGATTGGTTCCAGGCGCTAGAGGGATGTATCGTATAGGATTGATGGCACAAATTAAAGTTCTAGCATGTAAGAGCGACCGTGAAAACACCAGAAAACCAGGAGCTCAACGAGGCATGCTGACACTGTCATGCTACCCACGATACCAGTAGCATACTGGGTGTCGTGGTTCCTTTGTTGATCAACCTGAATTTGCTGCCCGCAGATGGTTTGGTTTCTCCGATTTAAGGCAAGGAAACACTGTGTCTCCTCTTGGACTTCGGAGATCGTACTTCCTGCCAACCTTCACCATCCATTAAATCTGTGGTTGGGATGAGTATTTTTCTGGCTAGTCACAATGTTGTTATTGATATATATATATATATATATATATATATATATATATATATATATATATATATATATATATATATATATATATATACAGTGGTCCCCCGCTTTTCGTAGTTCCCGGCAATCGTATAATTCGCCAATCATAGGGGTATTTTCGTATGAACATGGACTCGCTTTTCATAGGTTGACTCGCGAGTCGTAGTTCGTCCGGGACGCGTACCCACGGCGTGAGCCGGGGCAGCAGCCAGTCTGGCATTGTTTACCAGTGAGTGAAGGTCCCCTCACGTGCTCCAGTGAAATATTTCATAATATTCCATTTATTTTAGTGCTTGCAAGTACTAAATAAACTACCATGGCTCCAAAGAAAGCTCCTAGTGCCAAGCCTGTGGTAAAGAAGGTGAGAAATATGACTGAATTTAAGAAAACCATCATTGAACAATATGAAAGTGGTACAAGTGTGGCCGAACTGTCCAGGATGTATAAGAAATCCTACACAACCTTATGTTCCGTAGTGGCCAAGAAAAAGGAAATAAAGGATGCTGTTGTTGCAAAGGGAGTAACTATGCTGACAAAAATGAGATCACCAGTACTGGAAGAGGTTGAGAAGTTATTATTGGTGTGGACAAATGAGAAACAATTAGCAGGAGATACTCTTATGACTTCGATTATTTGTGAAAAGGCTAGGCAGTTGCATGAAGATTTGATAAAGAAATTGCCTGCAAATAGTGGTGAAGTGAGTGAATTTAAGGCCAGCAAAGGCTGGTTTGAGAGATTTAAGAACCGTAGTGGCATACACAGTGTGGTAAGGCATGGTGAGGCTGCCAGTTCAGACCACAAGGCGGCTGAAAAATATGTGCATGAATTCCAGGAGCACATAGAGGCTGAAGGACTGAAACCTGAACAAGTGTTCAATTGTGACGAAACAGGCCTCTTTTGGAAGAAAATGCCAAAGAGGACCTTCATTACACAAGAGGAAAAGGCAATGCCAGGACACAAGATTTCATTCGGATTTTTAACCCCGGAGGGTTAGCCACCCAGGATAACCCAAGAAAGTCAGTGCGTCATCGAGGACTGTCTAACTTATTTCCATTGGGGTCCTTAATATTGTCCCCCAGGATGCGACCCACACCAGTCGACTAACACCCAGGTACCTATTTGCTGCTAGGTGAAGAGGACAACAGGTGTAAGGAAACGTGTCGAAATGTTTCCACCCTCCGGGAATCGAACCCGGACCCTCCGTGTGTGAAGCGGGAGCTTTAGCCACCAGGCCACCGGGCTGACGCTAATGTTCTGTGCTAATGCTAGTGGGGATTTCAAAGTGAAGCCATTACTAGTGTACCATTCTGAAAATCCCAGAGTGTTCAGGAAAAACAATGTTATGAAGAGTAAATTGTGTGTGTTTTGGAAATCTAATAGTAAGGCATGGGTCACGAGGGAAATTTTCGTCGAGTGGTTCAATGAAGTGTTTGGCCCTATTGTGAAGGAGTATCTCCTGGAAAAGAAATTGGATCTCAAGTGCCTGCTAGTAATGGACAATGCACCTGCTCATCCTCCAAACTTGGATAACCTAATTTTCGAGGAGTTTGGGTTCATCACAGTAAAGTTCTTGCCCCCGAATACCACTCCACTCCTCCAGCCCATGGACCAGCAGGTTATTGCAAACTTTAAAAAACTCTACACAAAAGCAATGTTTCACAGGTGCTTGACTGTGACCACAGACACTCACTTGACCCTAAGGGAATTTTGGAGAGAACACTTCAGCATCCTCCACTGCATAACTCTTATAGGTATGGCTTGGGAGGGAGTGAGTACCAGGACTTTGAACTCTGCCTGGAGAAAATTGTGGCCAGATTGTGTCGACAAGAGGGATTTTGAAGGATTTGGGACTGACCCTAATGAGCCTATGTCTGTTGTAAAATCAATTGTGGCACTGGGGAGTTCCATGGGGTTGGATGTGAGTTTGGAGGATGTGGAAGAATTGGTGGAAGACCACAATGAAGAGCTCACCACTGAGGAGCTGCAAGAGCTTCAGCAGGAAGAGCAACACATCGCAGCTCAGAATCTTGCTGCAGAGGAGGAAGAGAGATGGAAGAAGGTGCCTTCTTCAGAAATTAAAGAGATTTTTACTATGTGGGGTAAGATGGAAAGCTTTATGGAGAAACATCACCCTAACAAGGTTGTTGCAAGCCAGGTTGGCAACATGTACAGTGACAAAGTCTTGGGCCATTTTAGGGAAGTGTTAAAGAGACCCCAGAAACAGAGCTCTCTCCACAGTTATTTTGTGAGACAGGACTCCATTGACTCTCAAGGTGGTCCTAGTGGCATTAAGAAACAGAGAAGAGAAGCAACCCCAGAAAAGCAAATGGTACCTGAGGTGTTGATGGAAGGGGATTCCCCTTCCAAACTATAAACAATCCACTCTCCTCCTCCTCCAGTCTCCCATACACTAAGAAGAATCTCCAATAAAGGTAAGTGTTATGCTGTTAATGTTTCATTCATCATTTCCCATTGTATTGTTTATGTACTACATGTACATTTCATGTTAAAATTTCTTTTGTTTTAATACTTCTGGGTGTCAGGAACGGATTAATTGTATTTACATTATTTCTTATGGGGAAAATTGATTCGTAAATCGTAAATTTCGTTTATAGTAACGGCTCCAGGAACGGATTAATTACGAAAAACGAGGGACCACTGTATATATATATATATATATATATATATATATATATATATATATATATATATATATATATATATATATATATATATATATAAATATATATATAAGCAATAAGATCACAGTAAACAGGTGATTTTAAAATATGCAAAACAACCACTATGAAAGAGTAGTGAAATTCCAAGCCCTTTCGTGACTACTCACATTATCAAGGAACTATGTGAGTAGTCACGAAAGGGCTTGGAATTTAGCTACTCTTTCATAGTGGTTGTTTTGCTTATATATATATATATATATATATATATATATATATATATATATATATATATATATATATATATATATATATATATATATAGAGAGAGAGAGAGAGAGAGAGAGAGAGAGAGATATTATATATATATATATATATATATATATATATATATATATATATATATCAATAACATTGCTGTGACTAGCCAAGGATTTGAACCCATGTAGTTTTGGCCCAGCTCATGGTGAGCAAAAATCCACATGATGCTCTAACCCACAGGACCACCTCTTTTTTCGGCTAAATTTTGTTCTGAGTTTCGGCCTGTGTCCCGAGTTTCGGTAGGCATACCAGACCTGTCCGCCTGTCCGCACAGGCGTCATGAGCCAATCTAGCTTTGTTTATCCTTGAGTGAATATTACCCTGCGTGCTCATCCAAACATTTCACAATTAATTCATTGTGTTTAGTGCTTGTTTATTGATTGTGACTGTGAAATAAGCCACCTTGGGCCCAAAGAAACTTCATAGTGGCACCCCTTTGGTAAAGAAAGTTAGAAATACCATAGAAGTGAAGGAGATACCTAGTACAAAAATACGAGAGTGGCGTAGATGTGGGAAAGATTTCCAGGATGTACAGCAAAAACAAATCAACAATCACTTCTATCCTGGTGAAAAGAAAAGAACTCAAGGAAGCTGATGTTGCAAAAGATGTTGACATGTTAACCAAAAATAGATCTCAAACAGTCAAAGAGGTTGAAAAGTTGTTCGTGGCATGGATCAACAATAAACAGATAGCGGGTGATAGTGTTTCGGAGTCGATCATTTGTGAAAAGGCAAGGCAGTTGCATGCCGATCTTGTAAAGAAAATGCCTGAAACCAGTGCTGAAGTTAATAAATTTAAGACCAGCAGAGGCTGGTTTGACAGATTTAAGAAGCATAGTGGCATACAGTGTGGTAATGCATGGTGAGGCTGCCAGTTCTGACAACCTGCTACTGAAAACTTCTTGAGTGAATTTCAAGGGTACGCAGAGACCAAAAAATTCAAATCCCAACAAGTGTTCAGTTGTGATGAAACAGGAACTTTTGGAAGAAAATGCCAAACAGGATCTACATTACTCTGGAGAAAAAGGCACTTCCAGGACACAAGCCTATGAAAGACAGGCTAACTTTTTTGTTCTGTGCTAATGCTAGTGGGGATTTTAAAGTGAAGCTTTTACTGGTGTATCACTCAAAAAATCCCAGAGTGTTCAAGAAAAACTATATCGTCAAAAGTAAATTGTGTGGTGTTTAAAGCTATTCATAAGGCATTGGTCATGAGGCAAATTTTCAAAGATTGGGTCCATGAAGTGTTTGGCCCCAGTGTGAAAAAATATCTCCTGGAAAATAATTTTCCACTCAAGTGCCTCCTGGTAGTGGACAATGCTCCTGCTCACCCTCAAAACTTGGTAGACCTATTGTCTAGGGACTTCAATTTTATAACAGTGAAGTTCTTGCCTCCTAACACCACTCCTCTCCTCCAGCCCATGGACCAGCAGGTCATTTCTAACTTCAAAAAACTCTACACAAAAGCAGTGTTTGAAAGGTGCTCTGAAGTGACCTCGGACACTGAATTGACCCTAAGAGAGTTCTGGAGGAATCACTTCATTATCTACAATTGCATAAGCCTTAGAGGTAAGGCATGGGAGGGAGTGACTTCCAGGACTTTGAACTCTGCTTGGAGACAATTGTGGCCAAAGTGTGTCCTTCAGAGGAATTTTGAAGGGTTCGAGACTGACCCTGACCCTGCCGACCCTCTGCCTGTTGTGGAAGGTATTCTGACATTGGGGAAGTCCATGGGGTTGGAGGCTAGTGGCGAAGATGTAGAAGAGTTGGTGGACGACCACAGGGAAGAGCTAACCACTGAAGAACTGCAAGAGCTTTAACTCGAACAGCAACAGTCTGCAGCTGAGGAACTTTCT
>NC_091340.1:11580889-11615889 GCF_038502225.1 Cherax quadricarinatus
GTAGGCCTGGGCTTCCCCTCTCAAGACTCTCAGTATATGTTACTAACCGACTTAGTACATATTTCTTCAACCATTTAATATCTCCGGAACACCCACCCGACAGTGGCAGTGGTGGTGGGGGTCTTGGTGGTGGCAGTTAGGGTGGTGGTGGTGTGTAGTTGATGGTGGTGGCTGTTGTGGGGGTGGGAGGAGATGGTGGTGTGGAGTTGATGGTGGTGGCTGTTGTGGGGGTGTGAACCAAATTATTTGGTAGAGCTGAAAGCGGATGGTTAATGATAGACGTCTTCGGAGGCTTCTTACTTTATTTGCAAACGTCGTGGTGGGTACACAGGCTTGTGTGTTGTGCCCATGGCCCGGGAGGGCCATCCCATGAGAGAGAGCTACTAGGCCTTGTGTCTTCCTGCTAGGCTGCTGTGTGAGTGAGTGTGTGGGACCAGCTTCCCACAGACCTGGGCAGGCCCAGAGGGCAGCACCTGAGTGGCGCAAAATATGAGCTAAGCTGGCAGACAGCAAGGCTGTCTGTGCAGACAGTACAGGTTGTCTACATTTGCTCAGCCACCTACCTCGCGTCGTCCTGATGCGACAATACTGGTGGTACAAGAAACTCTGTCTCTCTCTCGTAGGAACAGGGCACAGAACACAAAATAAGAACATATATATACATATGGACATGGAAAAAAAACTTCCTACAGGGAGGGAAGAAAAAAAACATGTGGGGTGTGCTAAACATCGTGGTCATAGGCAGTGAGCGTCAAAGGGCATCACTGCATGCCTTCCTGCATCTGGACAGATACTGCAACACAGGAGACATCGCTGCGGCTGAGCTGTGACGTAACAGGGTATGGTCTCCTCTGGAACAGTGAAGCAGTCATCGTAGGAGTCGCTGCAGGTTTCACTCAACCTGAGGCACCACATGCTGGTGCCCTCGAGTGAGGCGTCGACAAAACTCGGCAACTGGGCAGGACTTCTGGCAAGTGACTCAGGAGGACACTTCTCGACTTGTACTGTCGCTGGGCTGTCACTGCCGGCGAGCATGAAGCAAGTTGTGGAGCGAGTTGTGGCAGAGACGACTGGGTGAAACATCATACACCAGACTGCAGTGAGCGAGCTAACAGTCAAAGTGACATCTTCTTTGTGCAGGAGCTCACTAAAGCTTGTGACACGAGGCTGACAAGTGTCATTCTCTCTGCAGTTGGGGTTATAGCAGAGGTTAGTCTAAGCGTCCCCAGACTTGTTTCTCTACGTATAACTGCACTCTGAAGGTCTGGAGGTGAAGTGAAACAAATCTCAATGGGAATCATAGCAGGTACGATTCTGCAGAACATCATGAGCAATGGGCATAAGAGCTTTCTGTACAAGGGGGCTCGGGCTCAGAGCTGACTGATATCAGCTGTCAAACTCACTGGTCACACGGGTGACTTAACACAGTGGTGCTACTCAGGTCTGGCTCAAACCTCACTGGACACATGGAAACTACACACACCCATGGTACATGTGGTACAACATGGCTTAAACTAGCAAATGATGCTTTTCTGTGCACAAAACTGACACTAAGCCATACACTAACATGTGAGAACACTGACTGAGAGGAATTAATACATGACATATATCGTCTCTCAATCTTCTCGACAATACTGAAGTAATTACTAGAAACACTCGATGTGACATCATGTGATGTCAGGCATGACTTCGCGAGGTGATGTCAGGCAGACATCGTGATGTCGTGAAGTCGGGCAGCATCGTCGGTGACGTCACTGTGATGTGGGCAGCAGACCACAGCATGAGGCCTGGGACATCTGGCTTGGTAACCCACGTGGCTTGTAGATCCACGTGACATCGTCTACACCCCACGTGGCATCAGAATCCACGTGGCATGCTGATCTACGTGACTTGCTGATCCACGGGGCTTGCTGATCTATGTGGCTTAGTGATCTACCGGGCATGCTGATCCATGTGGATTGTTGATCCATGTGGCTTGCTGATCTACGTGGCATGCTGATCCACGCAGCTTTGAGTGGCCTCGGACACTCGGATACACAGCTCTGGCGACCATTTCACACGGAAAACAGCAGAAAACACAGCAGAGGGAGTGAGTACATAGTGGTGGAGTGTGGTGGTAGGCTGGTGAGGTGTGAGCAGGGCGAGCGTGGGCGATTGTATGGCGAGGGAGGATCTGGCCACTTCCTCCTCTCCCACCCACAAACACAGGGAGGCACACTGGACACAGAAATCACCACAAAACTCGCCTCTGGCTTGCTGAAACAGCTGTGCTGAGCTGAACAACAACAGCAGAACATACAAGTGATGCTGAACACATGACTTGAGAAACAGCGTGAGACGCTGTAGCGTGGGGTCACTGGGACACCACTTACAATTCTCGAAGAAATTCAGCTAGATCCTGCTTGTACCTGTGTCTGGATGCTCAAACGTGCAGACACTACATCAAGATAACTCGTTGAGAGATGGATGCTTCTTGTATAGGATGATAAAGTGAGAATGACTTCATCCTATTTCCTTCCTCTCTCCGGGCAAACACAACTGCTGGGACCACCGCTTCCCACCATTTATAGCGAAATTATTTGGTGAACTGAAAGCGGGGTATGAATTATACGTCTTCCCGAGGCTTCTTTACTTTATTTGTAAAGTCGTGGTGGGTACACAGGCCTGTGTGTTGTGCCCATGGCCCGGGAGGGCCATCCCACGAGAGAGAGCTAGTAGGCCTTCTGTCTTGCTGCTTGGCGGCTGTGTGAGTGAGTGTGGGACCAGCTTCCCACAGACTTGGACAGGCCCAGAGGGCAGCACCTGAGTGGTGCGAAATATGAACTAAGCTGGCAGACAGCAAGGCTGTCTGTGCAGACAGTACAGGCTGTCTACAGGGGTGGAAGGTGGTGACTGTTGTGGGGGTGGGAGGTGGTGGCTGTTGTGTGGGGTGGGAGGTGGTGGTGGTTGTGGCGGCATTGGTGGTGGTTTTGGTGGCTGTGAGAGTGTTGATGGTTGTGGTGGTGATGAGGTTGGTGGTTGAGGTGGAAGTGGTGGCAGCAGTGGTGGTGGTTGTGGTGTTTGTAGTCATGGTCATGGTGGTGGTGGTTGGGGATGGTGGTGGTGGTGGTAGGGGTACTGGTGGTTGTGGTGGTATAGGTCTGGTGGTGATGGCAGTTGATCCACTCTAGCTTCTAGTCTGTTTCTGGTTTTGTAACAGTTTGTCAGAAAATATTCTAGTCCAGTTATCTTTTAAAATTAAGAGATATTTCAGTAGTGCTTTGGGATTCCAGCTGGATGAATATAAACCAACCACATAAAATTTGAGGTATTTAATAAATTTGTGTAGGTGGTAATAATTGAAGTTAATATATTTTGTATAATTAAGGAGATAAGCTCCTACACAACTGCGAGAGGAAAACTTGGTATACATTTATCTCATAATTATCTGGTACACTTAATCGTATAGTGCTAAAGGCATATATTATAACTGTACTACACATAAGTACTGTCTGGTACATTGTTATGATGAGATATAATCAAGTACACGAAAAATATGTGTGTATGTGTGTGTATGTGCTCAATAATGTTCATTATGTCTCAGTAAGACTCGACTCGACTTATACTGTGACTAACAACAGTCCCTAAATAATCTAACATTTCAACCAACAATAAAATCAAACAGTTTGCTTGAACAATATGATGAACTGTTTGCAAAATGGCAGCAAATGTTCATCATAGGAAGAAGAAGACAAAAATGACTCTAAAAGTGGACCTTCAACAGATCCTACGCAAAAAAAAAGCATAAAACTCCTTTAATACTGAATCTGAGTTCAGCATTACCAAATCCCTGACTACGGCAGTACGTAGATGCCAGAACAAATGTAGGTCAAAAGTTTAACTCGGGACCAGAGTTATACAGAGTGTCTCCATGACATACAACCTCTGAAAACGTCAGATATCACTAAGTCTAAATAATGCTCTGTTGCACTGAGTTACGAGACATATCCTGGCTCACCAACGGAGACATTACCAAAAAACAGTCTAAATCACAGATGACAGATGAAGGAAATGAAATGTTTCTCCAAAGAGAAGCAGTGAAGAGGACGAAGACAGCCCAACAGCGACAATATCAGGTATGTCAAGCAACTTGGTAACAGCTTACTCCTGCGACACCACTGATTGAAACAAGTGGGCAGGTAGTTTACAAGTGCTGGAAGCCAATCAAAACTGTCCAACAGTGAGCACAATGAAAGGTGTAGCTGGACACATCCTAACTACATACATAATCTAATAAGTCAAATGATATAAAGCATTAAATCTTCATTTTAGCTATTAATGAAAATATCAGCAATATAAAATTATAAGGAAAGTAATATAACAGTATAGTTAATGTGTCCTTTCTCTGAGATCTTAATAGTAGTAGTGGTGGTGATGGTGGTAGTGGTGATTTTAGTTGTAGTGATGGTAGTGGTGGTGGTGATGGTGATGGTGGTAGTGGTAGTGGTGATGGAGGTGGTGGTAGTGGTGGTGATGTTGGTGGTGGTTGTAGTGGTAGGGGTGGTGGTAGTGGTGGCAGTGTTAGTGGTGATGGTGGTGGTAGTGGTGGCAGTGTTAGTGGTGATGGTGGTGGTAGTGGTGATGGAGGGGTGGTGATGGTGGTGGGGTGGTGGGGGTGGTTGTGGTAACGGTGGGGGTGGTGGTGGTGGTACTCATGGTGCCTCCTCCTTTCATCTCTACAATAGTTTTAGATAACTAGTTGCGTCAACCACTCCATCAACTACCAGCCTCATGATAATAGAGCCTCAACTAGTTAGCACGTTAACCACCACTGATCAATCTATCCTCAATTTCACTAAAATTTCTTAGACCCCCCCCCATACCCTTTTCCACAAAGCTTCGTGTAATCACAAGTACTATTTCCTTTAGTCTAACCATAAAATAATTGTGTGACGATCCAGCATCCCTGAGTCTCTCATCTCCACCTCTCTCATGCATCATGTCCTTCACCATACTCTGGCACCTTCCTGTGTTACAGACTGCCTCTTGAACCCTGAGGATGAGATATCACCATTTTTTCTCACTTCAACATTCTCTGGCCAGGAGCTGCAAATAAAATGTCTGACAACATTTCCTAATACATCTTTCATCGATACCGACCCTTATACTATGCTTTCCACAGATGAGCGAACTTAACAATGCAAGAGAAGCCACAGGGGGTGGAAATCTTTAGGTAAAGTATTTTCACACTTCTCAGTGCATCATCAGGAGCTATGCAATGTTGCAAGAGTAAGAGCAGCAACAGGAGAAATAAGGGAAAGCTTTCTCAGAGTAGAGTAGCGTGGGTAACACTAGCCACAGCTTCTCTGAAAAAGGCTGTGGCTGCTACCTTCCTGTCTGAACTCACCAAATTTTCCAGTGTGCCTGGCTGGCAGTGTCCCGGAGGCCATTAGGCCACTCTTCTTTGGTGCAACACTTTGTGCCCTCCGGATAAAGGATAGAGGAATCAGGCTCATTGCAGTTGGCAACACCCATCGGCGCCTTGTTGCCAAGGCTACAGTGAGAATGGTGAGTCAAGAGGCTGCTGCAATGCTGAGACCAACATAGCCTGGCATTGGTGTTCAATAATTCTGTGAAGCAGCTGCCCATGCATCATTAGTATACATCAATGACATGTCAGATGAAAAAGCCTTGATCAAATTGGATTATGCCAATGCATTCAACTTAGCCAGAAGGGATGCTGCTCTCCAAGCGGTTTCTAAACATTTCCCTTCCATCTATTCTTTCATACAGTCGTGTTATAGTGGGACTTCTAAACTGCTGTCTGGGGACCATGAAAATGACTTGTGCTAGGGTGTGCAGCAATGAAGCCCTCTCTCCCCTATTCATTTCTGTCTGGTCATCAAGGAAGTCACAGAAATTTTGTCCAGTGAACTCAATATCTGACTCTTGAATGATGGTACCCTGGCTGGCACTACAGAATCTCTCCTAGAGGACATCAGAAAAATAAAAGACATTGGAAAGAACCTGGGCCTATCTTTAGACCCCACAAAATGCAAAATAGTTTCTACTAATCAACAGATAATTGAGTATATTAGTGCTGTTTAACGAGGAGCACGAGCCGTTGATCCAGCCAATAGCACTCTCTTTGGTGCTCTTCTTGGGTCTAATGTTACTGATCTGATCCTGGAAAAAAAAATCTCAGACTGAAGGACAATGGAAGGCAGAATGAAAGACAATGACTCACATGATGCCTTCTACCTACTCACCTGCTTCTTGAGATGAGATGCTGCTCTGCCTTCAGCAGTCTGAAACTCAAGGAATATGACTATATCCTAAAGACCGTGCTAAAGAGTTTATTGAATCTTTCCCTTGAAGATGGAGAGTGGTTGCAAGCCTCACTTCCAGTGAGGCTTAGGGGGCTGCGAGTACGCAAATCCTCCCGGATTGCCCTACCAGTTGTCTTATCTTCCTCCTTAGCATCAGACGAGTTAATAAAACAAATTCTTCCAGACAACCTTGATGACTCAGCATGAATACAGGATCCTAGCTACACCAGTACCATTACCGAATGGGAGAATCTTGTTGCTCCAGCACCAAAACCTAGTGCAGAATTGGCCTAAAAACAGTCGAGTTGGGATGGCCCCATCACTGAAAAGGTGCATACCAACATGTTCAGGGCTATAACATCCAACAAGGAGATTGTTCATCTCCAAGCTGTGAGCACACATCACTCTGGGGACTTCCTTCTAACAGTTCCCATGTCGGCAATGAGAACACGCATCGATCCACAGACTCCTCTGTATTGCAGTGGCTCTTTGTCTTGCTGTCCCAATTCACACAGAAAATGCTTGTATTTGTCGTGATGTGCAAGCCGATCACTATGGTTTACATGGTCGTAACTGCTCGTCAGCACCATCGTAAAGAGGAGCCTTTCTACACCTGGGTGCCTAGCTGGGAGAGATCCCCCAATCCTTAGCATCAAGCAATGCTCACAATCCTGCAAACCACCCCAATGGGATCACCATCTATTCTTGGAAGAATGGCAACCCTTTAGCATGTGACTAGATACATTGTTGTGGTCTTTGAAGGTGAGATCCTCTGACATTATCACTCCCAAGTCCTTCACGTTACTTTTTCGCTCTTTTATATAGTTAGAATTTGTTGCATACCCTGATACAGTTTTAATTTCCCCAAGTTTTCCATATCTGAGTAGTTGAAATTTCTCTTCATTGAACTCCAAATTGTTTTGAGTGGCCCATTTCAAGTTTTGTTTGATGTCCGCTTGGTGTCTTGCGGTGTCTTCGATGAAAGTCGCCGTCATGGCAATTTGGGTGTCATCTGCAAAGGAAGACACAGAGCTTACATCTCTATGTCAGATATGAGGATGAAGAATAAGATGGGAGAGAGTACTGTGCCTCATGGAAGAGAGCTTTTCACTGGAGCTGCCTCAGACTTTACTCTGTTTACTATTACTCTTTGTGTTCTATTTCTCAGGAAGTTAAAGATCTATCTACCAACTTTTCCTGTTATTCCTTTATTACTCATTTTGTGCGCTATTACACTGTGGTCACACTTGTCGAAGGTTTCTGCAGTCTGTGTATACTACATCTACTTTTTGTTTATCCTCTACAGCATCCAGGACCTTGTCAAAGTGATCCAGTAGCTGGGACAGGCAGGAGCGACCTGCTCTAAACCTGTGTTGCCCTGGGTTGTGTAACTGATGGGTATCTAGGTGGTTGGGAATCTTGCTTCTTAGAACCCTTTCAAAGATTTTTATATGGGATGTTAGTGCTGTCGGTCTGTAGTTCTTTGCAATTGCTTTACTGCCACCTTTGTAGAGTGGGGATATGTCTGTTGTTTTTAGTGAGTGTGGGATGACCCCTGTGTCCATGTTCCCTCTCCATAGAATGCTGAAGGCACATGGCAGGGGTTTCTTACAGTTCTTGATGAACACGGAGTTCCATGAGTCTGGGCCTGCGGCAGAGATGACCAAATTTTGGGTTTCGTTCATAAAGAATTCATTTGAATTGTCGACCCTTAGAGTGGGCAGTGGATCGCTGAACACTAAGTCTTATTGGGACTTTAGTATCTCACTCATTTCTTGGCTGTCGTTTGTGTATGTTGCATCTCGCCTAAGCAGGGGTCCAATACTGAATGTTGTTTTTTCCTTAGATTTGGCATAAGAAAAGAAGTATTTCGTTTTCTTTTTCAAATTCCTTTATGACATTTTGTTCTTCCTGCGATTCTTGTCTCCTCTAAGATTCCTTAAGTTTGATATTTGCTATTTCATTGACCAATGCTTCCCTTCGTATATTGGATATATTGGCCCGTCTCAGCATCTCTGTGATTCTTCACCTTCGTCTGTATAGGGAGCATCTCTCTCTTTCTAGTTTACATCTTCTCTTTCTTTTTTTTAATGGAATGTGCTTTGAGCAGATCTGAAGAACCACAGAGTTTATTTTTCTAGGCAAAAGCTTAGAATCTGTGTTGTTTAGGATATCTTCCAGCTTGTTTCATTTAGGACATGGTTGACTTGTTCCCATTGTATATTTTTGTTATTGAAGTTGAATTTTTTGAAGACACCCTCATGATTAATCACATTTTGTTGGTCAGGAGCCCTATGCATACATGTCTGTACTTCTGTTATGTTGTAATCTGAGTGTATTGTCAATGATACGGTTATTTTACGTATCAGATCTTCGTTGTTAGTGAAGATGAGGACCAGCATATTTTCTAGTCCTGTAGGCTCTAATATTTGCTGGTTTAAGGTGAATCTTGTGCAGAGATTTAATAGCTTATGTGTGTGTGAATTTTCATCTGAGCTGCCTCCTCGGGTGATCTCTGCTAAAATATTATTTGCTACACTCCTCCATTTTAAGTGTCTCAAGCTGAAATCTCCCAGTAGCAAGATGTTTGGGGCAGGAGTTGGGAGATTTTCCAGACAGTGGTCAGTTTTCAAAAGCTGTTCCTGGAATTGCTGGGATGTTGCATACGGAGGCTTGTATACAACTACAGTGACAAGGGTTTGGTTTTAAGTCTTTACTGCCCAAACTTCAACTACACCATTTGAAGTATTTAGTAGTTCTGAGCAAATGAGCGACTCTGTGATGTACAGGCCCCCCCCCCATTGTTGCCTGTATAATCTGTAGCATCTGAATAGGGTATAACCTGGGATCCATATTTCGTTGTCAAAATGGTCCTTTATGTGGGTCTCTGTGAATGCTGCAAACATGGCATTTGACTCTGTGAGCAGTCCCTTGATGTAAGGAATTTTGTTATTTGTTGACAGCTTTAGACCCTTTATGTTTGCAAAGACAAATGTTGTTATATTGATGGAATTTAGGGGGGTTTTATTTGCTGGCTCTAATATCTGTTGTTCTAAACATTCTAAACACCTTGTATTAATCTTACTTTTATATGGCATTTTCAGTCATTTATTAATGTAAATTTTACATTTAGATAAGTTAGGAATGGAGTTAGGATGTGATTGTTTAAGTTTATGCTTTTTGTATAATTATTTATTATTCTTATATCTGGAAAAAAATCGTTATGGTATATTTTGACTTAACATTCGTCTATACGTGTTGAAAATGCAATTGTAAGTTAAGTAGCTAACATGCAAATCTGAGGAAAACCTGCCAGGGATATACATCGAGAGAAATGTACATTTCCCTGTATATATACGCTAAGAGTTTGCTTTAAACCCTCATGAAAGGATTAAAATACTCTTAATATCAATGATAATGTAATTTACAGCCATAGTAACCAATGTTCAGTCAATAGACTTTTAAATAGATAGACTAACGGATAAGTTTCTTAAAGCTGAAGATATAATGAGAGCTAAAAAAAGATCCTCTCACATCGTCTAGACGTCTTACTGTTTATCCAGACGTGGGTACAGTGGACGAGGCGCCTCAGACAGGAGCTCACTGAGGTACGACAGCTCTGTTGACAGATTGAAAGCACCTCCGTTATTTTGTTTTCTCTTGATTCTGTACATGAATGATGCACAGTACTGACAACATGACGAATTAAACATATGTGCGACATCTGGGTATCTTTATTTGCAGACGTTTGGCTTTATAAATACAATACAATGATATAATGTGAAGATTGTAGAACTATATACAAAAGATGAGGCAATCAGTCCCTCAGCCTTGGAGTGGGTGAAGAGTACCATAGTCTCTCTCAGGAGGTGGTGATCCCTCTTGTGGGAGCTGAACCCCTCTCTACTTTTCTACACCAGAGAACAGGAGTGAGCATGAAAGGGGTCATTCCCTATTCTTTCTTTTTTTTTTTTTGGACTAGCAAAGATAAAGTAAGCTTATATGTCTTACAACCAAGCATCCTCCACTCAACAGTTTTAAATTGCAGCATACTAGAAATGTCCATTTATCTTAACATGTGTTTCTTACCCTGCAAAATCAAGACACTTTTTGATAGGTGTGCAGATCCAGAGCAAATAAGATCAACTATATTGACATATATCCAGCACAGTTTACATGAGAGTCTCTGAAAGATTTTACAAACATGTGTTTGTCTGAGGAAATTGCTATTTCTCAAGACCTGGAAAAATTCAGAATAATTTGCTTCTAGGCTTCAGACCCCACAGCCGGCACCTTATACTCAAGGAATCCACTCCTTTTGATTCAGCTGAGTCACCAGAACCGGCATCTACACCTGTAGATATCGTGTCACCAGATAACCACTCATAAAAGGAGGGCAGAGGTGTATGCCCAGTTGGGTTTATATTTCATGGAACTATGGTGCTGACACCGAGTGGCATAGGCCTACCATTCTCGACCTGCACCACAGTTACTCCCTCGCCCTGGACAGTAAAAGCCCAACAGTTGCCATCCTACCAGAAAAGTAAATCTCACTATCGCCGCAAGGTATGGCAACACCGCATACCCAAACAAAAACAGTGGCACACAGCTCTTATTGTAGCGCTCTTAAGTGGTGATATCCAAATTAATCCAGGACCTCAAACTATTGTGCAGAGGCAAAACAGACAGATAAATGACGGCGATAATGACGGTCTAGTAGCTAGGAATGATAACCTTAACTCCATATGTAATGCATACATAGGTCAATGTGAGACAATACAGCCATTATTATCTCAAACACTACCAAACAGGTGCATACACTGTACTAAAGTACGCATGAAAAACAGAAAAGGCACCTTATGTAAAATGTGTAAGGGGTGGGTGCATGATGGATGTATGTACAATTATAGCAACGGTGCCAGAATTCATTTTGTGTGTAACAAATGCACTTTGGCACAGTTACCCTTTAGCAGTGATGACATTGATTTACCTAATTTTAATACAAATGACCCATTGCCATATATTGATGATTATGAATGTTTTATGAAAACAGGCCTTCACTTTATTCATGTCAATGCAAGATCACTTCTTCCTAAATTGGAAGAGATTAGGATTCTAGCTAACAAAATTAGGGCGGCAGTTATAACCATCTCTGAATCTCGGTTGGATGATACGGTGACTGACGACGAGGTCAAATTAGAAGGTTACAATATAAAACGCTTAGATAGGAACAGAAAGGGCGGTGGAGTATGTGCCTACATTAGAAATGACTTAGCTTACAACCCAAGACCTGATTTAAATAACAATAAACTGGAGATTCTATGGTTTGAAGTGCTGCTTCCTAAGACCAAACCTACTTAGTAGGAACTAGTTACCGCCCTCCTACCCAGGACCAGTTCTTAGAAGACTTTTCCAGAGTCTTGTCCGGAGTTGAAAACAATTGCGAGACAATAATACTGGGCGACTTCAATATCTGTTTTCAGCAGCAAAATAACGGGCTATGCAAAAGGTATAAGCAAATTCTAGGATTAAATAGTTACACTCAACTAATTAATACACCAACCCGGATCACACAGTTCTCAGCCACCCTAATTGACCACATACTTTGTAACCGCTCTGAGAACATTAGTCAGTCAGGCATCATTACCACAGGTCTTAGTGATCATTTCATCATTTACTGCACCAGGAAAATCACTAGGGATAGGATAGGCCTACACAGGACAATAAAAATGAGGTCAACTAGAAACTACTGTAAAGAAACACTGGTAAATAGGCTACACAATTGTGACTGGACAGAGATAATAAGTTGCACGGACGTAAACGATGCCTGGGAAAAATTCAAAACAATGTTCACTACCATCCTTGATAATATTGCACCAGTTAAAGACGTTAAGATTAAACGAAGAACTGAACCCTGGATGAATACTGAGATATTAGATAATATGACATTCAGAGACCAGCTGCTAAAAAGATTTAAAGCAAACAGACAGGATATTGCAGCACTAAATGAATTCCAAAGGGTGAGGAACAGAGTACAGAGACTTATAAAAGGAGCAAAGGCAAAGCACTACTGCTCAAAAATTGAAGAGTATAAGCATAACCCCAGAAAGCTCTGGCAACAACTAAAACAGTTGGGGTATAGCCATAAGCCAGTAGATAGGTCTAACATAGTACTCACTATCGATAATGAGGTATGCCACGAAACATCTAAGGTGGCAAATTGCTTTAATTCATACTACACATCTGTTGCATCAACACTAGTAAGTAAACTACCAGCTGCATCAAATACCTTTAACACAGACTCTGATAAGTTTCAAACATACTATACCAATAAAGGGGTAACCCCAAACAGTTGTCAACTAGTAAGTGTATCTCATGACTTTATTCAAAAAGAACTAAGCAGGTTAAACCCAACTAAGAGCACAGGCCCTGATAACATCCCGTCTAAGTTCCTAAAAGATGGTGCTTCTGAACTGTCAATCCCTATTGCTCACATAATAAATCTATCAATCACCACTAATACCGTACCAGAGGGGTTCAAGGAGGCAAGAGTTACTCCTATCTTCAAGAAAAATAGTAGGTCTGATGTAAGCAACTATAGGCCTGTTAGTATACTCAGTATAATATCTATAATTCTAGAGAGGGCGGTGTATTCTCAAGTAGTTAAGTACCTTAATGACAACAAGATTCTCCATAGCTGTCAATCGGGCTTTAGAAGATCCTACTCAACCCACACCTCCCTTATTAATCTGATGGATTACCTGAAAACTGAAATGTCGAAGGGGAACCTCATAGGTATGGTAACCTTAGACCTGCAAAAGGCCTTCGATACTGTCAACCACAATATATTATGTAATAAACTTCAAGCTATCGGTATAGGTTCTGTAGACTGGTTTAAGTCCTACCTTAGCAACAGGAGACAAATAGTCAAAATCAACAAAACAGAATCAGAACCCCTGCCGATAACATGTGGAGTTCCCCAAGGTAGTATTCTGGGTCCCTTATTATTCTTATGTTATGTCAATGATATGCCTATCAGTGTCAAGTGCAAACTCCTACTGTATGCAGATGACAGTGCTCTGTTAGTGCCAGGTAAAGACCCACAAGATATTGCTAATGTTTTAACACTGGAACTGAAGTCCTGCAGCAAATGGTTAGTAGACAACAAACTATCATTACACCTAGGGAAAACTGAAGCCATTCTCTTTGGCACGAAACATAAACTGAGAAGGGTAAATAATTTTAATGTTCAATGTAATGGGGAGCCCATCACTTTGGTTTCATCAGTAAACTATTTGGGAATCCCCTTTGACCCATGCATGTCAGGAGAATTGATAGGGAACAGTGTAGTAAAGAAAGCGAATGCCAGACTGAAGTTCCTGTATAGACAAGCACAGTGTCTACCTACTGAGGCTCGCAGGACCCTATGTCTAGCCCTTATACAATGCCATATGGATTACGCTTGCTCTTCTTGGTACTCTGCCTTGACAAAAAAACTGAAAGATAGACTGCAAATCACCCAGAACAAAATCGTAAGATTCATCCTGGGGCTGGGACCAAGAGAACATGTAGGCCAGGATGAATTACAGCAGTTGGATATGCTGAATGTTGAAGACAGAGTAAAACAACTGAAGCTAAATCATGTTTATAAAATTGCTCACAAACAATGTCCAGAATATCTTGCTGTCAATTTTGTCAAGGTTGGGAACCAGAGCAATCATAGTACTAGGGGGAGAGAGCACAACTTTGTAGTACCTACAGTCAGTGGCCAGGCTTCAAACACCTTTTATTGTACAGCAATAAAGGAATGGAACAGACTGCCCGCACATGTCAAAGCCAGTCATAGCATGAACCAGTTCAAGAAGAGTGCCAAAAGGTGTCTGATGAATGTAGCTACAGAAAGGGAGGGGAATGATTTTCTATTTTTTAGCTAACATACGTGTAAATTTTACCTTATTCCTAGTAATGACCCTCGTATTGTAGATAGTCTTAATGACCTTGGTGTAGTAGATAGTCTTTTTAGCATGATAATAAGATATTATCTTCATTGTAGAATAATAAGAAAATATTATAACCTTTATATTATAATAATAAGGTAAAAGGACCCCAATGGAAATAAGTCACTCTGTCTGACTTTTTTGGGTTATCCTAGGTTCTCTACACATATGCTGCTATGTATGATAATTCTATGTAACTGTATTTGTGTATACCTGAATAAACTTACTTACTTACTCATTCTGGCAGCCGACGTGACTCAGTCAACAAGGAATACTCTGTCCCTCTATCACGGGCATGGTCCTCCTGGCTCAGAGCACTTCAACACACTGCCTGTCTACCAAGTACCCAAATAAGTAACATTGCCTCCGAAGCCTTATTATTGATCCCCAGCTTCCACACCCACCAAATCAACTGTAAAAATAGTGGAAGCAGTGGTCGCACCTGGGTCTTCACAGCATCCCAAGCTGTTCTTCAGTCACGTGTTCAGCATCACCTGTATGTTTCTGTTGCTGTTTTCAGCTCAGAATGGCTATTTCAGCAAGTCAGAGGTGAGTGTGTGGTGTATTCTGTGTCCACTTGGTAGAATCTACACTGCTTTCCATGTGTGTATGTGTGAGGAGGGTAGGCGCAGCGGTTCTGGCTCCACCATGTGCATCTCGCCTCATGCCACCCAGACTGCTACTACCATACACCACTACGCTTTCACTCCCTCTGCTGTTTATGAATTCAGCGTGAATTTTTTCCTAGAGCTGTGTATCCGAGTGCCCGAGGTCACTCAATGCCATGCAGATCACGTGTGGATAAGGCCATATGAATCTACAAGCCATGTGGAGTGAGCCACATGAGTTACCAAGCCAGATGTTCATAGCCACATGCTATTGTCAGCTGCCTGGCATCACCTTGCAATGTTACCTCTCGACGTAACTCCAAGACGTTGCTTGATGTCGCACCAAGACATAACCTCGCAATGTCACCCAGGACGTCTGCCCGACGTCAGCCATGACGTCACCTCACGACGTCTACCCTACATTACTCCAGGATGTTCCCAACGTCACCCCTGATGTCACCTTGCTGCTTCACTTTACTCCAGGACATCTGCCCGACGTTACCTCGCGACATCACCCACAACGTCTGCCCTGACATCGCCTCACGATGTCACCCACGACATCCCCTCACGACGTCAGGTCTGACATCACATGATGTCACATCGACAGTGTTATAGTTTCACAGTAAGCAATTTGTTTCAGTATTGTCAAGAAGGATTGAGAGAAGATATGTCACGTGTTAATTCCTCTCAGTCAGTCTTCCTTACTAGTGTTCTCATATGTTCGTGAATGCGTTAGTGTCGAGTTTTGCACAGAAAAGCATCTTTTGCAAGTGCAAGCCATGGCCGCATGTGCAGTGCAGGTGTGCAGATTTCCGCATGTCCCAATGTGTGGTCTGAGACCAGACGTGTGTGTAGACCACAGTGTGGTCTGAGCCCAGACCATTGGTAACACCCTCGTGTTACATGTCACAGCATTGTGACTGACACTAGTCAGTCCAAGTGTCAAATTACGAGGGTTTGAGACCCCATGTATAGAAAGCTCTCATGTTTGCCATTCGCAGAAGCCTGAGTGGTGCCTGCAACGACTTCCCATTGAGATTCATTTCACACCACCTCCTGACCGTCAGAAAACTAGAAAACTAGTCTGAGGACACTTAGACTAACCTCTGCTAGGACTCCAACTGTCGAGAGGATCGGCAAGCCGCAGTATCAGTTTCAGTGAGCAGCCTACACAAAGTATGATGTCATTTTAACTGCTAGCCAGCTCACTCCAGTTACGGTGTATGCTGCATGGTGTGTAAAAATGGTATATAATACCGACAAGATGAAATTAAGACACATGTGCAACATCTGGGTATCTTTATTGTAGACGTTTCGCCATCCAGTGGCTTTATCAATACAAATTCTAGGACATAACTTGAAGACAGTAGAACTATGTACAGAAGATGAGGTAATCAGTCCCTCAACCTAGGAGTAGGTGCGAAGAGCACCATAGTCGTGGAGATTCTGAAGCAGAAGAAAGGAGCCTGGATGGCGAAACGTCTACAATAAAGATACCCAGATGTTGCACATGTGTCTTAATTTCATGCTGCATGGTGCACAACTCCCTGCCGGACTCTCTCCACTCTCGCCGGCAGTGACATCCCCAATGACAGTACCGTTCCAGAAATGTCCTCCTGAGTCATTTGCCAGAAGTCCTGCCCAGTTGTTGAGTACTGACGATGCCTCACTCGAGGGCACCAGCAGGTTGTGCCCCAGGTTGAGTGAACCCTGCAGCGACTACTCCATAATGACTGCTTCACTGTTCCAGAGGAGACTGTACCCCATTACACCATAGCTCTGCAGCAGCAATGACTCCTGATGTGATGTGTTGCAGTATTTATCCAGACGCAGGAAGGTGTGCAGTGATGCCAGCCAAGGCTCATTGCCTTGAGCCACGATGTTTAGTACACCCCCCTCATCTTTTTCCTTCCCTCCTTGTGGGAATTGTTTTTTTGTTCATTTCCACATGTATATATATACATATATATGTATATATATATATATATATATATATATATATATATATATATATATATATATATATATATATATATATATATATATATATATATATATATATATATATATATATATTCTGTGTTCTGTGCCCTGTTCCTAAGAGCGAGAGACCGAGTTTTTTTTTTTTTCAATCAATCATGGTCGAGGACGACCATGGGTAGATGACCGAGCGATGTATGCCCAGTTGGACTCATACATTGCGGCAGTATGGTGCTGACACCTAGTGGCATAGGCCTACCAGTCTCAGCCCGCACCACGCTTACCCTCTCATTCTTGCAGGTGAGCGTAGTCAACAACTCTGTCCTCTGTCACTCTCTCGCGGGCATGGTCCTCCGGGTCTGGTCAACTTAAACATACTGCCTGTGTACAAGACCCTAAATAAAGTAACGTTGCCCCCGAAGAACCTTATCATTGATCCCCGACTTGCACATGCAAAGGATCCAAATCAACTGTAACAGAGGTTGCAACAGGGGATTGCAGTTTGAACTCGACCAGTGAAAATGTGACAAGTGACCGTGTGCCACCCGGCCAGACCACACTACGTTGAATGTAGAAACACTCATGAGACATATTTCGTGTGCATCATAATCCCGTATCGTAGCACTGACGATCTCCTCTTGGGTAGCTTTGGGTAGAGGTCGTTTTGATAAGGACCTGCCTTGCATGGGCCAGTAGGCCTTCTGCAGTGTTCCTCTATTCTTATGTTCTTATGCTCTTAAGAGTAAAGACACTCTTCCTGCCGTAAATAATCAACAAAGATAAGTACTAATCCACACGGTGGTCTTTTTATTTCATTAATATTATTGTACTCGTCTTGCCCAAAATCCCACATACTTCTAGTAACTAGGAGAGAAGGCAACTGGCTATTCGACTTTCTGACATATAAAAACAAACGGTGGCAGTAAAGAATGCAAAATCCAGCTTTAGCAAAGTATAACGTTCCTTGTAATAAGATCATACAGAAGTGTGGGTTGTCTCAAGCAAAAGAATTCTTTGAGGTTTCATGGCCCGCTGACCGGCTCCTCCTGACCTTCAAATCCATTCAAGTATAACGCAGGAGTGACGCAGCAGGGAATGAGGAGCAGCAGTAGGATGCCAGCTCCAGTATGATGGGTCTCAGCAGCATCCTACAGTCCTGCGCTCTCCTGCTTGCCTCTTGCTGCTGGCAAAAATCTTACACGAGTACATGGAAGTACATGGAAGTACATAAGACTGATAGAGGAGTATTTGGTAGTTCATACCGAGACTTTCTGCTAAGAAGAATCTACTTCTAACTAAAATAAGGAATATCGTGTGTTATCAAGATGTCGGAGGCAATGTCAGTACAGCGCTGGTCTAGAGTTTCAGGACTCACTTGCCATGGATTCAAACCCCACGCGTTCCGTGGTTTTTTTCACATGGTTCTTGTCTGCCTCCGCCTACTCCCTAAAGTCTGCCTCTTGCCTACCTGTAAAAAACTTGCACGAGTACATGGGAAAGACAGACAGCGGAGGACCAGGCAGTCCACACACAGCCTTTCCTGAAAAGAACTGTTTACTTCAACCTAGATTAACACTAGTGAGGTATACCCAGGTATAACTGATGAAGACTATTTCTAGAGGTATACCTCACTAGAGTTAAGAATTATCGTGTTATCTAGGTGTGTGAGTCAAGGAAAGTGAAGAACAAGCCACAGAAGTGTCTCCTGACGCAGTTCTCATATTAATGACTTGCTTAGTGATTAAGCAAGAATTTGTGTACTGGTGGTAAAGCACCCACTGGATGGGTGGTGAGGGTGGTGGGTGGTGAGGGTGGTGAGGGTGGTGAGGGTGGTGGGTGGTGAAGGTGGTGGGTGGTTAGGGTGGTGGGTGGTGAGGGTGGTGTGTGGTGAGAGTGGTGTGTGGTGAGAGTGGTGAGTGGTGAGGGTGGTGGGTGGTGAGGGTGGTGAGGGTGGTGAGGGTGGTGGGTGGTGAAGGTGGTGGGTGGTGAGGGTGGTGGGTGGTGAGGGTGGTGGGTGGCGAGGGTGGTGAGGGTGGTGAGGGTGGTGGGTGGTGAGGGTGGTGGGTGGCGAGGGTGGTGTGTGGTGAGAGTGGTGAGTGGCGAGGGTGGTGGGTGGTGAGGGTGGTGTGTGGTGAGGGTGGTGTGTGGTGAGGGTGGTGGGTGGTGAGGGTGGTGGGTGGTGAGGGTGGTGGGTGGTGAGGGTGGTGGGTGGTGAGGGTGGTGTGTGGCGAGGGTGGTGGGTGGCGAGGGTGGTGGGTGGTGAGGGTGGTGTGTGGTGAGGGTGGTGGGTGGTGAGGGTGGTGGGTGGCGAGGGTGGTGAGGGTGGTGAGGGTGGTGGGTGGTGAGGGTGGTGGGTGGCGAGGGTGGTGGGTGGCGAGGGTGGTGGGTGGTGAGGGTGGTGTGTGGTGAGGGTGGTGTGTGGTGAGGGTGGTGTGTGGTGAGGGTGGTGGGTGGTGAGGGTGGTGGGTGGTGAGTGTGGTGGGTGGTGAGGGTGGTGGGTGGCGAGGGTGGTGGGTGGAGAGGGTGGTGGGTGGCGTGGGTGGTGAGGGTGGTGAGGGTGGTGAGGGTGGTGGGTGGTGAGGGTGGTGGGTGGCGAGGGTGGTGGGTGGCGAGGGTGGTGAGGGTGGTGAGGGTGGTGGGTGGTGAGGGTGGTGGGTGGTGAGGGTGGTGGGTGACGAGGGTGGTGGGTGGTGAGGGTGGTGTGTGGTGAGGGTGGTGTGTGGTGAGGGTGGTGGGTGGTGAGGGTGGTGTGTGGTGAGGGTGGTGTGTGGTGCGGGTGGGGGGTGGTGTGGGTGGTGGGTGGCGAGGGTGGTGTGTGGAGAGGGTGGTGGGTGGTGAGGGTGGTGGGTGGTGAGGGTGGTGTGTGGTGAGGGTGGTGGGTGTGGAGGGTGGTGTGTGGTGAGGGTGGGGTGTGGTGAGGGTGGTGGGTGGTGAGTGTGGTGGGTGGCGAGGGTGGTGAGGGTGGTGAGGGTGGTGGGTGGTGAGGGTGGTGGGTGGTGAGGGTGGTGGGTGGTGAGGGTGGTGGGTGGTGAGGGTGGTGTGTGGTGAGGGTGGTGGGTGGTGAGGGTGGTGGGTGGTGAGGGTGGTGTGTGGTGAGGGTGGTGGGTGGTGAGGGTGGTGGGTGGCGAGGGTGGTGAGGGTGGTGAGGGTGGTGGGTGGTGAGGGTGGTGGGTCGTGCGGGGGGTGGGTGGTGAGGGTGGTGGGTGGTGAGGGTGGTGTGTGGTGAGGGTGGTGGGGGGTTTGGGTGGGGGGTGGTGAGGGTGGTGTGTGGTGAGGGTGGTGGGTGGTGAGGGTGGTGGGTGGCGAGGGTGGTGAGGGTGGTGAGGGTGGTGGGTGGTGAGGGTGGTGTGTGGTGAGGGTGGTGGGTGGTGAGGGTGGTGAGTGGTGAGGGTGGTGGGTGGTGAGGGTGGTGAGGGTGGTGAGGGTGGTGAGGGTGGTGGGTGGTGAGGGTGGTGGGTGGTGAGGGTGGTGGGTGGTGAGGGTGGTGAGGGTGGTGAGGGTGGTGGGTGGTGAGGGTGGTGGGTGGTGAGGGTGGTGGGTGGTGTGGGTGGTGGGTGGTGAGGGTGGTGAGGGTGGTGAGGGTGGTGGGTGGTGAGGGTGGTGGAGGTGGGCGTGAGGGTGGTGGTGGGCGTGAGGGTGGTGGTGGGCGTGAGGGTGGTGGTGGTCGTGAGGGTGGTGAGGGTGGTGAGGGTGGTGGGTGGTGAGGGTGGTGGGTGGTGTGGGTGGTGAGGGTGGTGAGGGTGGTGGGTGGCGAGGGTGGTGAGGGTGGTGAGGGTGGTGGGTGGTGAGGGTGGTGGGTGGTGAGGGTGGTGGGTGGGGAGGGTGGTGGGTGGTGAGGGTGGTGTGGGTGGTGAGAGTGGTGGGAGGTGAGGGTGGTGGGTGGTGAGGGTGGTGGGTGGTGAGGGTGGTGGGTGGCGAGGGTGGTGAGGGTGGTGAGGGTGGTGGGTGGTGACGGTGGTGGGTGGTGAGGGTGGTGGGTGGCGAGGGTGGTGAGGGTGGTGAGGGTGGTGGGTGGTGAGGGTGGTGGGTGGTGATGGTGGTGGGTGGTGAGGGTGGTGGGTGGCGAGGGTGGTGAGGGTGGTGAGGGTGGTGGGTGGGGGGGGTGTTGTGTGGTGTGGGTGGTGTGGGTGGTGAGGGTGGTGGGTGGCGAGGGTGGTGAGGGGGGTGAGGGTGGTGGGTGGTGAGTGTGGTGGGAGGTGAGGGTGGTGGGTGGTGAGGGTGGTGTGTGGTGAGGGTGGTGGGTGGTGAGGGTGGTGGGTGGCGAGGGTGGTGAGGGTGGTGAGGGTGGTGGGTGGTGAGGGTGGTGGGTGGTGAGGGTGGTGGGTGGTGAGGGTGGTGGGTGGCGAGGGTGGTGATGGTGGTGAGGGTGGTGGTGGTGGTGATGGTGGTGGTGGTGGTGGTGGTGGTGGTGGGTGGTGGGTGGCGAGGGTGGTGAGGGTGGTGAGGGTGGTGGGGGGTGAGGGTGGTGTGTGGTGAGGGTGGTGGGTGGTGAGGGTGGTGAGTGGTGAGGGTGGTGGGTGGTGAGCGTGGTGAGGGTGGTGGGTGGTGAAGGTGGTGGGTGGTGAGGGTGGTGGGTGGTGAGGGTGGTGGGTGGTGAGAGTGGTGGGTGGTGAGGGTGGTGGGTGGTGAGGGTGGTGAGTGATGAGGGTGGTGGGTGATGAGGGTGGTGGGTGGTGAGGGTGGTAAGTGGTGAGGGTGGTCGGTGGTGTGGGTGGTGAGGGTGATGAGGGTAGTGAGGGTGGTGGGTGGTGAGGGTGGTGGGTGGTGAGGGTGATGGGTGGTGAGGGTGGTGGGTGGTGAGGGTAGTGAGGGTGGTGAAGGTGGTGAGGGTGGTGAAGGTGGTGAGGGTGGTGAAGGTGGTGAGGGTGGTGGGTGATGAGGGTGGTGGGTGGTGAGGGTAATGGGTGATGAGGTGGTGGGTGGTGAGGGTGGTGGGTGGTGAGGGTGGTGGGTGGTGAGGGTGTTGGGTGTTGAGTGTGGTGGGTGGTGAGGGTGGTGGGTGGTGAAGGTGGTGAGTGGTGAGGGTGGTGGGTGGTGAGGGTGGTGGGTGATGAGGGTGATGGGTGGTGCGGGTGGGGGGTGGTGAGGGTGGTGAGGGTGGTATTGGGGTGGGTGGTGAGGGTGGTCTTGGTGAAGGTGGTGAAGGTGGTCAGGGTGGTGGGTGGTGAGGGTGGTGGGTGATGAGGGTGGTGGATGGTGAGGGTGGTGGGTGGTGAGAGTGGTGGGTGGTGAGGGTGGTGGGTGGTGAGGGTGGTGGGTGGTGAGGGTGGTGGGTGTTGTGGGTGGTGGGTGGTGAGGGTGGTGGGTTGTGAAGGTGATGCGTGGTGAGGGTGGTGGGTGGTGAGGGTGGTGGGTGATGAGGGTGGTGGGTGGTGAGGGTGGTGGGTGGTGAGGGTGGTGGGTGGTGTGGGTGGTGGGTGGTGAGGGTGGTGTGTGGTGAGGGTGGTGAGGGTGGTGGGTGGTGAGTGTGGTGGGTGGTGAAGATGGTGGGTGGTGAGGGTGGTGGGTGGTGAGGGTGGTGGGTGATGAAGGTGGTGGGTGCTGAGGGTGGTGGGTTGCGAGGGTGGTGGGTGGTGAGGGTGGTGGGTGGTGAGGGTGGTGGGTGGTGAGGGTGGTGGATGGTGAGGGTGGTGGGTGGTGAGGGTGGTGGGTGGTGATGTTGGTGGTTGGTGTGGGTGGTGGGTGGTGAGGGTGGTGGGTGATGAAGGTGGTGGGTGATGAGGGTGGTGGGTGGTGAGCGTGGTGGGTGGTGAGGGTGGTGGGTGGTGAGGGTGGTGGGTGATGAGGGTGGTGGGTGGTGAGGGTGGTGGGTGGTGAGGGTGGTGGGTGGTGAGGGTGGTGGGTGGTGAGGGTGGTGGGTGGTGAGGGTGGTGAGGGGTGAGGGTGGTGGGTGGTGAGGGTGGTGGGTGATGAGGGTGATGGGTGGTGAGGGTGGTGGGTGGTGAGGGTGGTGAGGGTGGTGTGGGTGGTGAGGGTGGTGATGGTGGTCAGGGTGGTGGGTGGTGAGGGTGGTGGGTGATGAGGGTGGTGGATGGTGAGGGTGGTGGTGTTGTGGGTGGTGTGTGGTGTGGGGGGTGGGTGGTGAGGGTGGTGGGTGATGAGGGTGATGGGTGGTGAGGGTGGTGGGTTGTGAAGGTGATGAGTGGTGAGGGTGGTGGGTGGTGAGGGTGGTGGGTGATGAGGGTGGTGGGTGGTGAGGGTGGTGGGTGGTGAGGGTGGTGGGTGGTGAAGGTGGTGGGTGGTGAGGGTGGTGGGTGGCGAGGGTGGTGGGTAGCGAGGGTGGTGGGTGGTGAGGGTGGTGGGTGGTGAGGGTGGTGGGTGGTGAGGGTGGTGGGTGGTGAGGGTGGTGGATGGTGAGGGTGGTGAGGGTGGTGGGTGGTGTGGGTGGTGGGTGATGAAGGTGGTGGGTGATGAGGGTGGTGGGTGGTGAGGGTGGTGGGTGGGGAGGGTGGTGGGTGGTGAGGGTGGTGGGTGGTGAGGGTGGTGGGTGATGAGGGTGGTGGGTGGTGAGGGTGGTGGGTTATGAGGGTGGTGGGTGGTGAGGGTGGTGGGTGGTGAGGGTGGTGTGTGGTGAGGGTGGTGAGGGTGGTGAGGGTGGTGGGTGGTGAGAGTGGTAGGTGGTGAGGGTGGTGGGTGGTGAAGGTGGTGGGTGGTGAGGGTGGTGGGTGGTGAGGGTGGTGGGTGGTGAAGGTGGTGGGTGATGAGGGTGGTGGGTGGCGAGGGTGGTGGATGGTGAGGGTGGTGAGAGTGGTGGGTGGTGAGGGTGGTGGGTGGTGGGGGTGGGGGGTGGTGAGGGTGGTGGATGGTGAGGGTGGTGAGGGTGGTGGGTGGTGAGGGTGGTGGGTGATGAAGGTGGTGGGTGATGAGGGTGGTGGGTGGTGAGGGTGGTGGGTGGTGTGGGTGGTGGGTGGTGAGGGTGGTGGGTGTTGAGGGTGGTGAGGGTGGTGGGTGGTGAGGGTGGTGGTTGATGAAGGTGGTGGGTGGTGAGGGTGGTGGGTGGTGAGGGTGGTGAGGGTGGTGGGTGGTGAGGGTGATGGGTGGTGAGGGTGGTGGGTGGCGAGGGTGGTGGGTGGTGAAGGTGGTGGGTGGTGAGTGTGGTGGGTGGTGACGGTGGTTGGTGTTGACGGTGGTGGGTGGTGAGGGTGGTGGGTGGTGAGGGCGGTGGGTGGTGAGGGCGGTGGGTGGTGAGGGTGGTGGGTGGTGAGGGTGGTGGGTGGTGAGGGTGGTGGGTGGTGAGGGTGGTGGGTGATGAGGGTGGTGGGTGGTGAGGGTGGTGAGTGGGGAGGGTGGTGGGTGGTGAGGGTGGTGAGTGGTGAGGGTGGTGCGTGGTGAGGGTGGTGAGGGTGGTGGGTGGTGAAGGTGGTGGGTGGTGAGGGTGGTGGGTGGTGAGGGTGGTGGGTGGTGAGGGTGGTGGGTGGTGAGAGTGGTGGGTGGTGAGGGTGGTGAGTGGCGAGGGTGGTGGGTGATGAGAGTGGTGGGTGATGAGGGTGGTGGGTGGTGAGGGTGGTGAGGGTGGTGGGTGGTGAGGGTGGTGGGTGGTGAGGGTGTTGGGTGGTGAGGGTGGTGTGTGGTGAGGGTGGTGAGGGTGGTGGGTGGTGAGGGTGGTGGGTGGTGAAGGTGGTGGGTGGTGTGGGTGGTGGGTGGTGAGGGTGGTGGGTGGTGAAAGTAGTGGGTGGTGAGAGTGGTGGGTGGTGAGGGTGGTGGGTGGTGAGGGTGGTGGGTGATGAGGGTGGTGGGTGATGAGGGTGGTGGGTGGTGAGGGTGGTGAGGGTGGTGTGTGGTGAGGGTGGTGGGTGGTGAGGGTGGTGAGGGTGATGAGGGTGGTGAGGGTGGTGGGTGGTGAGGGTGGTGGATGGTGAGGGTGATGGGTGGTGAGGGTGGTGGGTGGTGAGGGTGGTGAGGGTGGTGAGGGTGGTGAGGGTGGTGGGTGGTGTGGGTGGTGAGGGTGGTGAGGGTGGTGAGGGTGGTGAGGGTGGTGTGGGTGGTGAGGGTGGTGAGGGTGGTGAGGGTGGTGAGGGTGGTGGGTGGTGTGGGTGGTGAGGGTGGTGAGGGTGGTGAGTGGTGAGGGTGGTTGGTGGTGTGGGTGGTGAGGGTGGTGAGGGTGGTGGGTGGTGAGGGTGGTGAGGGTGGTGAGGGTGGTGGGTGGTGAGGGTGGTGGGTGGTGAGGGTGGTGGGTGGTGTGGGTGGTGAGGGTGGTGAGGGTGGTGGGTGGTTAGGGTGGTGAGTGGTGAGGGTGGTGAGGGTGGTGGGTGGTGAGGGTGGTGAGGGTGGTGGGTGGTGAGGGTGGTGAGGGTGGTGAGGGTGGCCGTGTGAAGCGAGAGCTTTAGTGATCAGGCCACTGGGCACCGTGCCCGTGCCCACAAGCACTAATATTGTAGTAGTAACCTAATGACCATGACATAACAATTATCAAAAACTGGGTCAGACTGCGCTACGATAAAAATTAGTTTACTTACCAAATATAGATATCACTGGCAATCAGCTTAAGAATTTCTGCTCCTCTTAGCTGGACCCGTTCTCTAGAGGTGCTGTTCCCAACCATGATTACATTTCATATCTCAAAGGTCAGCCAGGTCACCATCTGGAAAGGACCCGGGTCGAGACAGCACCTGCGAACCTCTGGAAAGGACCCGGGTCGAGACAGCACCTGCGAACCTCTGGAAAGGACCCGGGTCGAGACAGCACCTGCGAACCTCTGGAAAGGACCCGGGACGAGACAGCACCTGCGAACCTCTGGAAAGGACCCGGGTCGAGACAGCACCTACGAACCTCTGGAAAAGACCCGGGACGAGACAGCACCTGCGAACCACTACTTAACACTCAAAGATCATTTCCTTGCACTTCTAAGTTATCATTACACATCTCATTACCTTAAAGAACCTCTCCTGGGTATCACTATTTTCAAAATACATAGACCCAGGTATTGTACATATGTCTAACTCATGTATAAATAACGTCCTGCGAGGGCATAATATTCTTGCATGCACCAGAATATATTGTCTTATTTAGACTTTGCTTAAGTCTCAGGTGCAAAATAACTTCATAACTCACCTTGAACAAGTTACATAGTAAGCCAGTTATGTTAAGAATGTATATACAGTGAGAGGTGTGTTATTCTTAGTGTATATACAGTGTATATATGCATCTGTATTTCCTCCTTGTCTCTCCATTTCCTCCCTATCTCTCTAACTATTATCATCTGTCTATCTCCTACTCAACTCAGTGAGATAAGCGAAGCTGATGTTTGCTGAACATCAATCCGGAGAAACATCAACAAATAAAGTGAACAATTAAAGTGAGAAATTGCTTGGGCTCTTTATGTCCGAATGTTATTGTTATTATTATTATTATTATTATTATTATTATTATTATTATTATTATTATTATTATTATTATTATTATTATTATTTTTATTGTTGTGGTAAAGTCTACGGAGAACGTCAGTAGAAGTTGATCTTGGGGGTTACGAAAGAGGTGGGAGCCAGGAGATGCTGGGATGTGTGCCAGCCTCACTGACAGCCAGGAGATGCTGGGATGTGTGCCAGCCTCACTGACAGCCAGGAGATGCTGGGATGTGTGCCAGCCTCACTGACAGCCAGGAGATGCTGGGATGTGTGCCAGCCTCACTGACAGCCAGGAGATGCTGGGATGTGTGCCAGCCTCACTGACAGCCAGGAGATGCTGGGATGTGTGCCAGCCTCACTGACAGCCAGGAGATGCTGGGATGTGTGCCAGCCTCACTGACAGCCAGGAGATGCTGGGATGTGTGCCAGCTTCACTGATAGCCAGGAGATGCTGGGATGTGTGCCAGCCTCACTGACAGCCAGGAGATGCTGGGATGTGTGCCAGTCTCACTGACAGCCAGGAGATGCTGGGATGTGTGCCAGCCTCACTGACAGCCAGGAGATGCTGAGATGTGTGCCAGCCTCACTGACAGCCAAGAGACACTGGGATGTATGCCAGCCTCACTGACAGCCTGGAGATGCTGGGATGTGTGCCAGCCTCACTGACAGCCAGGAGATGCTGGGATGTGTGCCAGCCTCACTGACAGCCAGGAGATGCTGGGATGTGTGCCAGCCTCACTGACAGCCAGGAGATGCTGGGATGTGTGCCAGCCTCACTGACAGCCAGGAGATGCTGGGATGTGTGCCAGCCTCACTGACAGCCAGGAGATGCTGGGATGTGTGCCAGCCTCACTGACAGCCAGGAGATGCTGGGATGTGTGCCAGCCTCACTGACAGCCAGGAGATGCTGGGATGTGTGCCAGCCTCACTGACAGCCAGGAGATGCCACAATGAGTGCCAGCCTCACTGACAGCCAGGAGATGCCACGATGAGTGCCAACCTCACTGACAGCCAGGAGATGCCACGATGAGTGCCAGCCTCACTGACAGCCAGGAGATGCCACGATGAGTGCCAACCTCACTGACAGCCAGGAGATGCCACGATGAGTGCCAACCTCACTGACAGCCAGGAGATGCCACGATGAGTGCCAGCCTCACTGACACCTTCCTCTCTTGTTAGTGACCTTAATCTTTAATAATCTTCAACAAGTGTTATGCTGGGTGAGTGTGGAGGGTGGGTGTGGAGGGTGGGTGTGGAGGGTGTGTGTGGAGGGTGCGTGCGGAGGGTGGGTGGGGAGGGTGGGTGTGGAGGGTGGGTGTGTGTGGAGGGTGGATGTGGAGGGTGGGTGTGGAGGGTGGATGTGGAGGGTGGGTGTGGAGGGTGGGTGTGGAGGGTGGGTGTGGAGGGTGGGTGTGGAGGGTGGGTGTGGAGGGTGGGTGTGGAGGGTGAGTGTGGAGGGAGGGTGTGGAGGGTGGGTGTGGAGGGTGAGTGTGGAGGGTGGGTGTGGAGGGTGGGTGTGGAGGGTGGGTGTGGAGGGTGGGTGTGGAGGGTGGGTGTGGAGGGTGGGTGTGGAGGGTGAGTGTGGAGGGTGGGTGTGGAGGGTGGGTGTGGAGGGTGAGTGTGGAGGGTGGGTGTGGAGGGTGGGTGTGGAGGGTGGGTGTGGAGGGTGGGTGTGGAGGGTGGGTGTGGAGGGTGTGTGTGGAGGGTGTGTGTGGAGAGTAGGTGTGGAGGGTGGGTGTGGAGGGTGGGTGTGGAGGGTGAGTGTGGAGGGTGGGTGTTGAGGGTGGGTGTGGAGGGTGGGTGTGGAGGGTGGGTGTGGAGGGTGAGTGTGGAGGGTGGGTGTGGAGGGTGGGTGTGGAGGGTGAGTGTGGAGGGTGGGTGTGGAGGGTGGGTGTGGAGGGTGGGTGTGGAGGGTGGGTGTGGAGGGTGGGTGTGGAGGGTGGGTGTGGAGGGTGAGTGTGGTGGGTGGGTGTGGAGGGTGAGTGTGGACGGTGGCTCTGGAGGGTGGTTCAGGAGGGTGGTTCTGGAGGGTGGCTCTGGAGGGTGGTTCTGGAGAGTGGCTCTGGAGGGTGGCTCTGGAGGGTGGTTCTGGAGGGTGGTTCTGGAGAGTGGTTCTGGAGGGTGGTTCTGGAGGGTGGTTCTGGAGGGTGGGTGTGGAGGGTGGGTGTGGAGGGTGGGTGTGGAGGGTGGATGTGGAGGGTGGGTGTGGAGGGTGGATGTGGAGGGTGGGTGTGGAGGGTGAGTGTGGAGGGAGGGTGTGGAGGGTGGGTGTGGAGGGTGGGTGTGGAGGGTGGGTGTGGAGGGTGGGTGTGGAGGGTGGGTGTGGAGGGTGGGTGTGGAGGGTGGGTGTGGAGGGTGGGTGTGGAGGGTGGATGTGGAGGGTGGGTGTGGAGGGTGGGTGTGGAGGGTGGGTGTGGAGGGTGGATGTGGAGGGTGGGTGTGGAGGGTGGGTGCGGAGGGTGGGTGTGGAGGGTGAGTGTGGAGGGTGGGTGTGGAGGGTGGGTGTGGAGGGTGGGTGTGGAGGGTGGGTGTGAAGGGTGGGTGTGGAGGGTGGGTGTGGAGGGTGGGTGTGGAGGGTGGGTGTAGAGGGTGGGTGTGGTGGGGGGTTGTGGTGGGTGGGTGTGGAGGGTGGATGTGGAGGGTGGGTGTGGAGGGTGGGTGTGGAGGGTGGGTGTGGAGGGTGGGTGTGGAGGGTGGTTGTGGAGGGTGGGTGTGGAGGGTGGGTGTGGAGGGTGGGTGTGGAGGGTGGGTGTGGAGGGTGGGTGTGGAGGGTGGGTGTGGAGGGTGGATGTGGAGGGTGGGTGTGGAGGGTGGGTGTGGAGGGTGGGTGTGGATTGTGTTTGTGGGGGGTGGATGTGGTGGGTGGGTGTGGAGGGTGAGTGTGGAGGGAGGGTGTGGAGGGTGGGTGTGGAGGGTGGGTGTGGAGGGTGGGTGTGGAGGGTGGGTGTGGAGGGTGGGTGTGGAGGGTGGATGTGGAGGGTGAATGTGGAGGGTGGGTGTGGAGGGTGGGTGTGGAGGGTGGGTGTGGAGGGTGGGTGTGGAGGGTGGGTGTGGAGGGTGGGTGTGGAGGGTGGGTGTGGAGGGTGGGTGTGGAGGGTGGATGTGGAGGGTGGGTGTGGAGGGTGGATGTGGAGGGTGGGTGTGGAGGGTGGGTGTGGAGGGAGGGTGAGGAGGGTGGGTGTGGAGGGTGGGTGTGGAGGGTGGGTGTGGAGGGTGGATGTGGAGGGTGGATGTGGAGGGTGGGTGTGGAGGGTGGGTGTGGAGGGTGGGTGTGGAGGGTGGGTTTGGAGTGTGGGGGTGGAGGGTGGATGTGGAGGGTGGGTGTGGAGGTTGGGTGTGGAGTGAAGGTGTAGAGGGAGGGTGTGGAGGGAGGGTGTGGAGTGAGGGTGTGGAGTGAGGGTGTGGAGGGAGGGTGTGGAGGGTGGGTGTGGAGGGTGGGTGTGGAGGGTGGGTGTGGAGGGTGGATGTGGAGGGTGGGTGTGGAGGGTGGGTGTGGAGGGTGGGTGTGGAGGGTGGGTGTGGAGGGTGGATGTGGAGGGTGGGTGTGGAGGGTGGATGTGGAGGGTGGGTGTGGAGGGTGGGTGTGGAGGGAGGGTGTGGAGGGTGGGTGTGGAGGGTGGGTGTGGAGGGTGGGTGTGGAGGGTGGGTGTGGAGGGTGGATGTGGAGGGTGGGTGTGGAGGGTGGGTGTGGAGGGTGGGTGTGGAGGGTGGGTGTGGAGGGTGGGTGTGGCGGGTGGATGTGGAGGGTGGGTGTGGAGGGTGGGTGTGGAGGGTGGGTGTGGAGGGTGGGTGTGGAGGGTGGGTGTGGAGGGTGGGTGTGGAGGGTGGGTGTGGAGGGTGGATGTGGAGGGTGGGTGTGGAGGGTGGGTGTGGAGGGAGGGTGTGGAGGGTGGGTGTGGAGGGTGGGTGTGGAGGGTGGGTGAATGTGGAGGGTGGGTGAGTGTGGAGGGTGGGTGAGTGTGGAGAGCGAGTGTGGAGGGTGAGTGTGAAGGGTGAGAGTGAAGGGTGAGTGTGGAGGGTGAGTGTGGAGGGTGGGTGAGTGTAGAGGTTGGGTAAGTGTGGAGGATGAGTGTGGAGGGTGGGTGAATGTGGAAGGCGAGTGTGGAGGGCGGGTGGGTGTGGAGGGTGAGTGAATGTGGACGGTGGGTGAGTGTGGAGGGAGAGTATGGATGGTGGGTGAGTGTGGAGGATGAGTGTGGAGGGTGGGTGAATGTGGAAGGTGAGTGTGGAGGGTGGGTGAGTGTGGAGGGTGGGTGAATGTGGACGGTGGGTGAGTGTGGAGGGAGAGTATGGATGGTGGGTGAGTGTGGAGGGAGAGTATGGATGGTGGGTGAGTGTGGAGGATGAGTGTGGAGTGTGGGTGAGTGTGGAGGGTGGGTGTGAAGGGTAGGAGAGTGTGGAGGTTGGGTGTAGAGGGTAGGAGAGTGTGGAGGGTGGGTGAGTGTGGAGGGTGAGTGTGGAGGGTGAGTGTGGAGGGTGGGTGAGTGTGGAGGGTGGGTGAATGTGGAGGGTGAGTGTGGAGGATGAGTGTGGAGGGTAGGTGAGTGTGGAGGGTGGGTGAGTGTGGAGGGTGAGTGTGGAGGGCGAGTGTGGAGGGTGGGTGTGGAGGGTAGGTGAGTGTGGAGGGTGGGTGAGTGTGGAGGGTGAGTGTGGAGGGTGAGTGTGGAGGGTGGGTGTGGAGGGTAGGTAAGTGTGGAGGGTGGGTGAGTGCGGTGGGTGAGTGTGGAGGGTGAGTGTGAAGGGTGGGTGTAGAGGGTAGGTAAGTGTGGAGGGTGGGTGTGGAGGGTAGGTGAGTGTGGAGGATTGGTGAGAGTGAAGGGTAAGTGTGGAGGGTGGGTGTGGAGGGTATGTGAGTGTGGAGGATGGGTGAGTGTGGAGGGTGAGTGTGGAGGGTGAGTGTGGAGGGCGGGTGAGTGTGGAGGGTGAGTGTGGAGGGTGGGTGTGGAGGGTAGGTGAGTGTGGAGGGTAGGTGAGTGTGGAGGGTGGGTGAGTATGCTGGGTGAGTGTGGAGGGTGGGTGTGGAGGGCGGGTGAGTGTGGAGGGTGAGTGTGGAGGGTGGGTGAGTATGCTGGGTGAGTGTGGAGGGTGAGTGTGGAGGGCGGGTGAGTGTGGAGGGTGGGTGAGTATGCTGGGTGAGTGTGGAGGGGGCGTGTGGAGGGTAGGTGAGTGTGGAGGGTGGGTGAGTATGGTGGGGGAGTGTGGAGGGTGGGTGTGGTGGGTGGGTGAGTGTGGAGGGGGGGTGTGGAGGGTGGGTGTGGAGGGTAGGTGAGTGTGGAGGGTAGGTGAGTGTGGAGGGAGGGTGAGTGTGGAGGGTAGGTGAGTGTGGAGGGTAGGTGAGTGTGGAGGGTGGGTGAGTGTGGAGGGTGAGTGTGGAGGGTGGGTGTGGAGGGTAGGTGAGTGTGGAGGGTAGGTGAGTGTGGAGGGAGGGTGAGTGTGGAGGGTGAGTGTGGAGGGTGGGTGTGGAGGGTAGGTGAGTGTGGAGGGTAGGTGAGTGTGGAGGGTGGGTGAGTGTGGAGGGGGAGTGAATGTGTAGTGTGAGTGTGGAGGGTGGGTGTGTGTGCAGGGAGGGTGAGTGTAGAGGGTTAAGATAAGATAAGATAAGATTTCGTTCGGATTTTTAACCCCGGAGGGTTAGCCACCCAGGATAACCCAAGAAAGTCAGTGCGTCATCGAGGACTGTCTAACTTATTTCCATTGGGGTCCTTAATCTTGTCCCCCAGGATGCGACCCACACCAGTCGACTAACACCCAGGTACCTATTTGCTGCTAGGTGAACAGGACAACAGGTGTAAGGAAACGTGTCGAAATGTTTAAACCCGCCGGGAATCGAACCCGGGCCCTCCGTGTGTGAAGCGGGAGCTTTAGCCACCAGGCCACCGGGTTAGTGAGTGTAGAGGGAGGGAGGGAGAATAAGTATGGAGAGAGAGTGTGGAGGGAGGGAGGGAGAGTAAGTATGGCGGGAGAGAGAGTGTGGAGGGAGGGAGGGAGAGTAAGTATGGAGGGAGGGAGAGTAAGTATGGAGGGAGGGAGGGAGGGAAAGTAAGTATGGAGGCAGAGAGAGGTGGATGGAGGGAGGGAGGGAGGGAGAGTAAGTATTGAGGGAGAATAAGTATGGAGGGAGGGAGGGAGGGAGGGAGGAAGGGAGAGTAAGTATGGAAGGAGAGTGAGTGCGGAGGGAGGGAGGGAGGAAGGGAGGAAGGGAGTGTAAGTGTGAAGGGAGAGTGAGTGTGGAGGGAGGGAGGGAGAGTAAGTATGGAGGGAGGGAGAGTAAGTATGGAGGGAGGGAGGGAGGGAAAGTAAGTATGGAGGCAGAGAGAGGTGGATGGAGGGACGGAGGGAGGGAGAGTAAGTATTGAGGGAGAATAAGTATGGAGGGAGGGAGGGAGGGAGGAAGGGAGAGTAAGTATGGAAGGAGAGTGAGTGCGGAGGGAGGGAGGGAGGAAGGGAGGAAGGGAGTGTAAGTGTGGAGGGAGAGTGAGTGTGGAGGGAGGGAGGCAGGCAGGAAGGGAGTGTAAGTGTGGAGGGAGAGTGAGTGCGGAGGGAGGGAGGGAGGGAGGAAGGGAGTGTAAGTGTGGAGGGAGGGAGGAAGGGAGTGTAAGTGTGGAGGGAGAGTGAGTGCGGAGGGAGGGAGGGAGGGAGGAAGGGAGTGTAAGTGTGGAGGGATGGAGGGAGGGAGTGTATGTGTGGAGGGAGGGAGGGAGGAAGGGAGTGTAGGTGTGGAGGGAGAGTGAGTGTGGAGGGAGGGAGGGAGGCAGGGAGGAAGGGAGTGTAAGTGTGGAGGGAGAGCGAGTGCGGAGGGAGGGAGGGAGGAAGGGAGTGTAAGTGTGGAGGGAGAGAGAGTGTGGAGGGAGGGAGGGAGGAAGTGAGTGTAAGTGTGGAGGGAGAGTGAGTGCGGAGGGAGGGAGGGAGGGAGGGAGTGTAAGTGTGGAGGGAGAGTGTGGAGGGAGGGAGGGAGGAAGGGAGTGCAAGTGTGGAGGGAGAGTGAGTGTGGAGGAAGGGAGGGAGGGAGGGAGGGAGGAAGGGAGTGTATGTTTGGAGGGAGAGTGAGTGTGGAGGGAGGGAGGGAGGAAGGGAGAGTAAGTATGGAGGGAGAGTGAGTGGGGAGGGAGGGAGGGAGGGAGGGAGGGAGGAAGGGAGAGTATGTATGGAGAGAGAGTGAGAGTGGAGGGAGGGAGGGAGGGAGTGTAAGTGTGGAGGGAGAGTGAGTGTGGAGGGAGGAAGGGAGAGTAAGTATGGAGGGAGAGTGAGTGCGGAGGGAGGGAGGGAGGGAGGAAGGGAGAGTAAGTATGGAGGGAGAGTGAGTGCGGAGGGAGGGTGGGAGGGAGGAAGGGAGAGTAAGTATGGAAGGAAAGTGAGTGCGGAGGGAGGGAGGGAGGGAGGAAGGGAGAGTAAGTGTGGAGGGAGAGTGAGTGTGGAGGGAGGAAGGGAGAGTAAGTGTGGAGGGAAAGTGAGTGTGGAGGGAGGAAAGGAGAGTAAGTATGGAGGGAGAGTGAGTGCGGAGGGAGGGAGGGAGGGAGGGAGGGAGGAAGGGAGAGTAAGTATGGAAGGAGAGTGAGTGCGGAGGGAGGGAGGGAGGGAGGGAGGGAGGAAGGAAGGGAGTGTAAGTGTGGAGGGAGAGTGAGTGTGGAGGGAGGAATGGAGAGTAAGTATGGAGGGAGAGTGAGTGCGGAGGGAGGAAGGGAGGGAGGGAGGAAGGGAGAGTAAGTATGGAAGGAGAATGAGTGCGGAGGGAGGGAGGGAGGGAGTGTAAGTGTGGAGGGAGGGAGGGAGGGAGGAAGGAAGGGAGTGTAAGTGTGGAGGGAGAGTGAGTGTGGAGGGAGGAAGGGAGAGTAACTGTGGAGGGAGAGTGAGTGTGGAGGGAGGATGGGAGAGTAAGTATGGATGGAGATTGTGTGCGGAGGGAGGAAGGGAGGGAGGAAGGGAGAGTAAGTATGGAAGGAGAGTGAGTGCGGAGGGAGGGAGGGAGGGAGGAAGGGAGTGTAAGTGTGGAGGGAGGGAGTGTAAGTGTGGAGGGAGGGAGGGAGTGTAAGTGTGGAGGGAGGGAGGGAGGAAGGGAGTGTAAGTGTGGAGGGAGGGAGGGAGTGTAAGTGTGGAGGGAGGGAGGGAGGGAGTGTAAGTGTGGAGGGAGGGAGGGAGTGTAAGTGTGGAGGGAGGGAGGGAGGGAGGGAGGAAGGCAGTGTAAGTGTGGAGGGAGGGAGGGAGTGTAAGTGTGGAGGGAGGGAGGGAGGAAGGGAGTGTAAGTGTGGAGGGAGGAAGGGAGTGTAAGTGTGGAGGGAGGGAGGGAGGGAGGAAGGGAGTGTAAGTGTGGAGGGAGGAAGGGAGTGTAAGTGTGGAGGGAGGGAGGGAGGGAGGAAGGGAGTGTAAGTGTGGAGGGAGGGAGGGAGGGAGGAAGGGAGTGTAAGTGTGGAGGGAGGGAGGGAGGGAGGAAGGGAGTGTAAGTGTGGAGGGAGGGAGGGATGGAGGAAGAGAGTGTAAGTGTGGAGGGAGGGAGGGAGGAAGGGAGGAAGGGAGTGTAAGTGTGGAGGGAGGGAGGGAGGGAGGAAGGGAGTGTAAGTGTGGAGGGAGGGAGGGAGGGAGGAAGGGAGTGTAAGTGTGGAGGGAGGGAGGGAGGGAGGGAGGAAGGGAGTGTAAGTGTGGAGGGAGGGAGGAAGGAAGGGAGTGTAAGTGTGGAGGGAGGGAGGCAGGAAGGAAGGGAGTGTAAGTGTGGAGAGAGGGAGGGAGTGTAAGTGTGGAGGGAGGGAGGGAGGAAGGGAGTGTAAGTGT
>NC_091340.1:11620889-11675889 GCF_038502225.1 Cherax quadricarinatus
CACACACGCATACACACACACACACACACACACACACACACACACACACACACACACACACACACACACACACACACACCTGAAAGGCGATAGGACCGGATAACATCTCTCCATGAGTCCTGAGAGAGGGAGCAGAGGCGCTTTGTGTACCACTAACAACTATCTTCAACACATCTATCGAAACAGGACGACTACCTGAGGCATGGAAGACAGCAAATGTAGTCCCAATCATTAAAAAAGGAGACACACACGAGGCACTAAACTACAGACCAGTGTCCCTGACATGTACAGCATGCAAGGTCATAGAGAAGATTATCAGAAGAAGAGTGGTGGAGCACCTAGAAAGGAATGAGTTTATCAACGACAGCCAACACGGTTTCAGGGACTGGAAATCCTGTGTCACAAACCTACTGAAGTTCTATGACAGGATGACGGCAGTAAGACAAGAGAGAGAGAGTGGGGTGGGTAGATTCAATTTTCTTGGACTGTAAGAAGGCGTTTGACACAGTTCCACACAAGAGATTAGTGCAAAAACTGGAGGACTAAGCAGGGATAACAGGGAAAGCACTACGGTGGATCAGGGAATACCTGTTAAGAAGACAACAGCGGGTCATGGTACGTGGCGAGGTGTCAGAGTGGGCGCCTGTAACGAGCGGGGTGCCACAGGGATCATTCCTAGGACCGGTGCTGTTTCTGGTATTCGTGAACGACATGACGGAAGGAATAGACTCCAAAGTGTCCCTGTTTGCAGATGATGTGAAGTTGACGAGAAGAATTCAATCGGACGAAGACCAGGCAGAACTACAGAGGGATCTGGACAGACTGTAGGCCTGGTCCAGAAACTGGCTCGTGGAGTTCAACCCCACCAAGTGCAAAGTCATGAAGACTGGGGAAGGGCAAAGAAGACAACAGGCGGAGTACAGTCTAGGGGACCAGAGCCTACAAACGTAATTCAAAGAAAAGGATCTTGGTGTGAATATAACACCGGGAACATCTCTTGAGGCGCATATCAGCCAAATAACTGTTGCAGCATACGGACGCCTGGGAAACCTAAGAACAGCATTCCGACATCTAAATAAGGAGTCATTCAGGACCCTGTACACTGTGTACGTTAGGCCAATATTGGAATATGCGGCACCAGTTTGGAATCCTCACCTAGCCAGGCATGTAAGGAAACTAGAGAAAGTGCAAAGGTTTGCAACAAGACTAGTCCCGGAGCTAAGGGTTATGTCATACGAGGAGAGGTTAAGGGAAATCGACCTGACGACACTGGAAGACAGGAGAGTTAAGGGGGATATGAAAACGACATATAAAATGCTAAGAGACATTGACAAGGTGGACAGAGACAGAATGTTCAAGAGATGGGACACAGCAACAAGGGGTCACAGTTGGAAGCTGGAGACTCAGATGAATCACAGAAATGTTAGGAAGTATTTCTTCAGTCACAGAGTTGGCAGGAAGTGGAATAGTTTGGGGAGTGATGTAGTGAAGGCAGGATCCATTCATAGCTTTAAGAAGAGGTATGATAAAGCTCATGTTGCAGGGAGAGTGACCCAGTGAAGTAGCGACCAGTGAAGAGGTGGAGCCAGGAGCTATAACTCGACCCCTGCAACCAGAACTAGGCGAGTGCACACACACACACACACACACACACACACACACACAGTATGAGAGATGTTGTCTTTAAGACCCCAGAACAGTGTCTCAGAATTTAGGTCGAAGGCTCCGCCGGCGCCAGAGAGAAGCTAGTGATCAATACTCCGGCCAGACACACAGCAGAGAGAGAGAGAGAGAGAGAGAGAGAGGGAGAAGAAAGAAGATATGAAAGAAAAGCTTACTGAAGTATATTTAGGTACTCAAATATACTTGTCAGTCCCCGTGACTCGGATCCCCGTATATCCATGTCGGCCACCATGAGTGGAGTCATCCAGGTAGGGATGAAACCTCAGGAGCATGCTGGGACACCCTCCTGTCTACCTGACAAGTCTTTCTAGGCGAATAATAGTAATAATTAAAATAAAAATAACAATAGTTATAAAAATAATGCTACTATTAGCAATAGTAGTGGTAGTGGTGGTATTCACAGGCCTACATTAGTGTTGTTGCTGATTTCACAGTCGTCTTTCAAATACATGTTACCACACACAGAGTTTTTGTCCACTCGCCCTAGGACGTGGTACATGTCTCAAAGTGCATTTCCTAGAAGCTCGTCTGACATACTTTCCGAGAAAAAAAATCAAGAACCTTGAGTGATGAACAAGGTGAAATATTACACAATATTACACAATATTAAGTAAAGGGAGAGAAGGATGTGGAAATGTTGTACGTATTTCCTAACACCTGATGTTCCTGTTCACCTTTGCAGTAAGTAGGTACCTGGGTGTTGATTGTTATTTTATTATTATTGTTATTTTTGCGGGAAGCGGTAAACCCGTACGGATCATACAGTTGGTGCCTTTTTTTTTTTTTTAACCAATTGGCGAAGGTTTTGTGGCAAAGGTCAGGGGAATACGACGGAAAGAACTGTGGGAGGAGCTGCGTGATTTACGCCTCAGTGGTGGGCTTTTATGGCGTAGTAAATGTATCCCTTTCTTCTGCCAGGTCCTGGTGCTTGTTGTCCTGTCTACCACCACAACAACCACTACCACAACTACCACCATCACCACGCACCACTACCATTAATACTGTCCACCAATACCAGTCGTTATTACGACTAAAACAACCACCACCACGAAAACTACCACCATTATCACTACCAACCGCCAATACCAGTCGTTTCTAACACCACAACAACCACTACCGCAATTATCACCACACACCACCATCACTACCACCATCACTACCAACAACCAATACCAGTCATTACTACCACCACAGGTATTATGATCCATCATAATGAATAAGACAAATGCGCAACTCTTAGGTATTTCTTGCTGTCGGGAAGAATCCAGTGTTGAATGCGCCTGCATTCTACTGAAGCAGTCTGTTATGCAGGAGAAACAGTTCGAAAATAAAGACCGGGCCGAGGGGGGGGCGTTGACCCCCGAAACCCTCTATAGGTATACTCCAGGTATACCGAAGTGTTGCACATGTGTCTTAGTCCTCCTTAACATCATGATGCTTTATTGCTCAGTGACAGTGCCTTGATGCTAGTCATGATCACCTATCCCTTTCTAAGATCGAACCTAATTATCTCCCATTCCACAGACGCTGTGTGACCCCTACGGATTTAGCGTTTCCTCGTGAAACCGTTAATAATTAGAGGTCACTTTAGCCTATATTTGACCTGTGATGGACAGCGATGGGTGTGGGAATATTTTCTTTACACCTCCTGCCCCTGCTTACCTAGTAGTGAAAATAGGTACGTGAGTGCTAGGTGTCTCAAATGGGTAACATCCAATGGAAAAAATCTTACGCAAATTCTTTAGAATCTCTAATCCTACTTCAAGTTAAATCCTGTGTTAGTAACTCCAGTACCTGCTGGAATGTTATACTGTGTTAGTAACTCCAGTATCTGCTGGAATGTTATACTTTGTTAGTAACTCCAGTATCTGCTGGAATGTTATACTGTGTTAGTAACTCCAGTACCTGCTGGAATGTTAAACTGTGTTAGTAACTCCAGTACCTGCTGGAATGTTAAACTGTGGTAGTAACTCCAGTACCTGCTGGAATGTTATACTGTGTTAGTAACTCCAGTACCTGCTGGAATGTTATACTGTGTTAGTAACTCCAGTACCTGCTGGAATGTTATACTGTGTTAGTAACTCCAGTACCTGCTGGAATGTTAAACTGTGGTAGTAACTCCAGTACCTGCTGGAATGTTATACTGTGTTAGTAACTCTAGTAACTGCTGGAATGTTATACTGTGTTAGTAACTCCAGTACCTGCTGGAATGTTATACTGTGTTAGTAACTCCAGTACCTGCTGGAATGTTATACTGTGTTAGTAACTCCAGTACCTGCTGGAATGTTATACTGTGTTAGTAACTCCAGTACCTGCTGGAATGTTATACTGTGTTAGTAACTCCAGTACCTGCTGGAATGTTATACTGTGTTAGTAACTCCAGTACCTGCTGGAATGTTATACTGTGTTAGTAACTCCAGTACCTGCTGGAATGTTATGCTGTGTTAGTAACTCCAGTACCTGCTGGAATGTTATGCTGTGTTAGTAACTCCAGTACCTGCTGGAATGTGATACTGTGTAAGAAAGCTCACCACCTCCTGCTGAAAGTCATATCCAGACCTGTTTGACGGTATATCCTGTTTAAGAAAACTTCTGACCTGTTGGGAGTTACAATATCTCCTTGCATTGGTGTTAATAGTTGTCAGCAATGCACACTCACACGCACACACCCACACACACACACACACCCACACACACACACATACACACACACACACACACACACACACACACACACACACACACACACACACACACACACACACACACACACACACACACACACACACACTCAGGCATGAGGAACTTCCTGCGAGACATTCAGTGGGAGAGGGAACTGACAGGAAAACCAGTACAAGAAATGATGGACTATGTGGCAACAAAATGCAAGGAGGCAGAGGAGAGGTTTGTTCCAAAGGGAAACAGAAATAATGGGAAGAACAGAACGAGTCCTTGGTTCACCCAAAGGTGTAGGGAGGCAAAAACTAGGTGTACTAGAGAATGGAAAAGGTACAGAAGACAGAGAACTCAGGAAAATAAAGAGATTAGCCGGAGAGCCAGAAACGCATATGCACAGATAAGAAGGGAGGCTCAGCGGCAATACGAAAATGACATAGCATCGAAAGTCAAGACTGACCCGAAGCTGTTGTACAGCCACATCAGGAGGAAAACAACAGTCAAGGACCAGGTAATCAGACTGAGGAAGGGTGATGGGGAATTCACAAGAAACGACCGGGAGGTATGTCAGGAGCTCAACACAAGATTTAAAGAAGTATTTACAGTGGAAACCAGTAGGACTCCAGGAAATCAGAGCAGGGGGGTGCACCAGCAAGTGCTGGATGAGGTACATATAACCAAGGAGGAGGTGAAGAAGCTGCTATGCGAACTTGACACCTCAAAGGCGGTGGGACCAGACAACATCTCTCCGTGGGTCCTTAAAGAGGGAGCAGAGACATTGTGTGTACCATTAACAAAGATCTTCAACACATCATTTGAAACTGGGCAACTCCCTGAGGTATGGAAGATGGCAAATGTAGTCCCAATTTTTAAAAAGGGAGACAGACATGAGGCACTAAACTACAGACCTGTATCACTAACGTGTATAGTATGCAAGGTCATGGAGAAGATCAATCAGGAGGAGAGTGGTGGAGCACCTGGAAAGAAACAAGTGTATAATTGACAACCAGCATGGTTTCAGGGAGGGAAAATCCTGTGTCACAAACCTATTAGAGTTTTATGAAAAGGTGACAGAAGTAAGACAAGAGAGAGAGGAGTGGATCGACTGCATTTTTTTAGGACTGCAAGAAGGCCTTCGACACAGTTCCTCACAAGAGGTTACTGCAAAAGCTAGGCTGCTAGAGGATCAGGCACACATAACAGGAAAGGCACTGCAATGGATAAGAGAATACCTTACAGGGAGGCAACAACGAGTCATGGTACGTGACGAGGTGTCAAAGTGGGTGCCTGTGACAAGCGGGGTTCCACAGGGGTCAGTCCTAGGACCTGTGCTGTTCTTGGTATATGTGAATGACATAACGGAAGGGATAGACTCAGAAGTGTCCTTGTTTGCGGACGATGTGAAGTTAATGAGAAGAATCAAATCGGATGAGGATCAGGCAGGACTACAAAGAGACCTGGACAGGCTACAAGCCTGGTCCAGCAACTGGCTCCTTGAGTTTAACCCCGCCAAATGCAAAGTCATGAAGATTGGGGAAGGGCAAAGAAGACCGCAGACACAATATAGTTTAGATGGCCAAAGTCTGCAAACCTCACTCAAGGAAAAAGATTTGGGGGTGAGTATAACACCGAGCATATCTCCTGAGGCGCACATCAATCAGATAACTGCTGCAGCATACGGGCGCCTGGCAAACCTACGGATAGCGTTCCGATACCTCACTAAGGAGTCGTTCAAACTCTGTATACCATTTACGTCAGGCCCATACTGGAGTATGCAGCACCAGTTTGGAATCCACACCTAGTCAAGCACGTCAAGAAATTAGAGAAAGTGCAAAGGTTTGCAACAAGACTAGTCCCAGAGCTACGGGGATTGTCCTACGAAGAAAGGTTGAGGGAAATCGGCCTGACGACACTGGAGGCCAGGAGGGTCAGGGGAGACATGATAACGACATATAAAATACTGCGCGGAATAGACGAGGTAAACAAAGACGGGATGTTCCAGAGATGGGACACAGACACGAGAGGTCACAATTGGAAGTTGAAGACTCAGATGAATCAAAGGGATGTTAGGAAGTATTTCTTCAGTCATAGAGTAGTCAAGCCGTGGAATAGCCTAGAAAGTGAAGTAGTGGAGGCGGGAACCATACATAGTTTTAAGTTTAGTGAACCACTAATCGGTCTGAGGATCGACGACCCAAATGATTTCTTCATGAATGAGCCTCAAAACTCCATAAATTTATGCCAGATTTCCGACATTACCCTAACTCCGATAGATTTCGAAAGAGCCATTGACAACATGCCTATGCACTCAGCCCCGGGCCCAGACTCGTGGAACTCTGTTTTCATTAAGAACTGCAAGAAACCCCTCTCGTGTGCCCTAAGTACACTATGGAGGAGGAGCTTGGACATGGGTGAAATTCCACAGTCACTTAAAACAACGGATATAGCCCCACTCCATAAAGGTGGCAGCAAAGCATTAGCTAAGAACTATAGACCAATAGCTCTGACGTCCCACATCATAAAAATCTTTGAAAGAGTGCAAAGAAGCAGGATTGTAAATCATCTGGATTCCCAAAATCTGCACAATCCAGGGCAACATGGGTTCAGGGCAGGTCGCTCCTGCCTCTCACAACTACTGGATCACTATGACATGGTCTTGGATGCACTGGAAGAAAATCAGAATGCAGATGTAATATACACAGACTTTGCAAAAGCATTTGACAAATGCGATCATGGCGTAATAGCCCATAAAATACGTGCTAAAGGAATAACTGGGAAAGTGGGGAGATGGATCTTCAACTTCCTAACAAATCGAACACAAAGAGTAGTGGTCAACAGAGTTAAATCGGAGGCTGCCATAGTGAAGAGCTCTGTTCCACAAGGCACAGTACTCGCCCCCATCTTATTCCTTATCCTCATATCAGACATAAACAGAGATATACGCCACAGCACCGTATCATCCTTTGCGGATGATACTAGGATCTGCATGAGGCTGTCATCTGCTGAGGACGCGGTTAATCTCCAAGAAGATATAAACAAAGTTTTCCAATGGGCAACGGTAAACAATATGATGTTCAATGAGGACAAATTCCAACTACTCCGTTATGGAAAACTGGAGGAGATAATAACTAGAACAAAGTATACTACTGACTCTGGCCATACAATAGAGCGGAAAACTAATGTAAGGGACCTGGGAGTAGTAATGTCTGAGGATCTCACTTTCAAGGATCACAACAGTGCCACGATCGCACGTGCAAAGAAAATGATAGGATGGATAATGAGAGCTTTCAAACCGAAAGATGCCAAGCCCATGATGATCCTTTTCAAATCACTTGTTCTCTCTAGGCTGGAATACTGCTGTACATTAACATCTCCATTCAAAGCAGGTGAAATCGCAGATCTAGAGAGTGTACAGAGATCCTTTACTGCACGTATAAGGTCTGTCAAGCACCTTAACTACTGGGAGCGCTTGGAAGCACTTGACTTGTACTCGTTGGAACGCAGGAGGGAGAGATATATCATAATCTACACTTGGAAAATCTTGGAAGGAATGGTCCCAAATCTGCACACAGAAATCACTCCCTACGAAAGTAAAAGACTGGGCAGGCGATGCAAAATGCCCCCAATAAAAAGTAGGGGCGCCATTGGTACACTAAGGGAAAACACCATAAGTGTCCGGGGCCCAAGACTGTTCAACAGCCTCCCATCAAGCATTAGTGGAATTGCCAATAAACCCCTGGCTGCCTTCAAGAGAGAGCTGGACAGATACCTAAAGTCAGTGCCGGATCAGCCGGGCTGTGGCTCGTTCGTTGGACTGCGTGCGGCCAGCAGTAACAGCCTAGTTGATCAGGCCCTGATCCATCGGGAGGCCTGGTCATGGACCGGGCCGCGGGGGCGTTGATCCCCGGAATAACCTCCAGGTAACCTCCAGGAGGTATGATAAAGCTCATGGAGCAGGGAGATAGAGGACCTAGTAGCAATCAGTGAAGAGGCGGGGCAAGGAGCTATGAATCGACCCCTGCAACCACAAATAGGTGAGTACAAATAGGTGAGTACACACACACACACACACGCACACACACACACACACACACACACATATATATATATATATATATATATATATATATATATATATATATATATATACATATACTTTAGTTTCTCGTTTTGGGCCACCCCACCTCGGTGGGATACGGTCGGTGTGTAGAAAGAAAGATGTCTACATATATATATATATATATATATATATATATATATATATATATATATTTACTTTTGTGTATGAGTGAAGATGATGGTAAAATGCCCTTAATGATAGTTTATTACTCTCGGACTCCCTGACTTCCAGAAGCACTCTGGTGTGTACCACTGTCACTTATTTTCTTAAACTAAATAAGAACAAATTGCTCCACGTACTGTGGTTGAGGTTAACTCTTGAAGAATAATTCTTGGTGAGGACGATAACTCTTAGGGAAGAGCAGTGGAGAATAATTTCTCATAGACCCGTCCAGGTTGTTGACCCCATCGCCACATGTAGAGAGAAATTACTGCTCTTTGAAGTAAGTTATAAGGTGCTGTCCTAACCTGAACCCTGGTCTGCCTTGCCACACCCGGGTTCAGGTTACTCAACATCACCATGGAAGAATACTCAGTGTTATGATGAATGAACAGTCAGTGTTAAACCACTGGTCTATTCAGTGTAAATACATGTGCTTTTCCTAACGTAGGTAGTATCCAAGTCTCTTCCTCTTGAAGAGCAAAAACGCACGATACTATGACTGGAACAACACACAAATAACCCGAGAGGAGCTCGCGACGACGTTTCGGCCCGACTTAAACCATTTACTAAGTCACATTGTAAAAGATCATTTGCAAAGTCATAGTGTGACTTTGTAAATGGTCCATGTCAGGCCGAAACGTTGTTGTAAGCTCCTTTCTCCTATGTGCGGGTTATTTGTGTACTTTTCCTCTTCTCCAGGATACAAGCAGTTTCCACAGAGAATCAATCCAGCACTCAGTGGTGTTAACGAACCCGCTCTGCCGCGCCAGTGAGCCCACACTTCTTCGGCGCAAATGAACCCTTGTGAATCTGAACCTTTTATGTTATGCTGTGAAGAGACTCAAATATTACCAAAATTTTAAATTAAACTTGACCTCACGATTGAATTCTGTTGGGGAAAATTAAGTAAAATCTTAATGAGGCGAAGACGCCTCAGTGTTGTTTCCGGACACGTTATGCAACTTTAATGTTTCATTAAAAAGTTAATGGATATTGGCTCATACCGTTTGCCGGTAACAATGTTTTTATCCCCATCGTTGTATCAGCCTCCAGGAAGGTGTTCATCATTGCACCAGCCTCCAGGAAGGTGTTTAAGACTGTTCCAGCCTCCAGGAAGGTGTTCAAGACTGTTCCAGCCTCCAGGAGGGTATTCAAGACTGTTCCAACCTCTAGGAGGATGTTCAAGACTGTTCCAGCCTCCAGTAGGGTGCTCAAGACTGTTCCAGCCTCCAGCAGCGTGTTCAAGACTGTTCCAGCCTCCAGGAGGGTGTTCAACACTGTTCCAGCCTCCAAGAGGGTATTCAAGACTGTTCCAGCCTCCAGGAAGATGTTCAAGACTGTTCCAGCCTCCAGTAGGGTGTTCAAGACTGTTCCAGCCTCCAGGAGGGTATTCAAGGCTGTTCCAGTCTCCAGGAAGATGTTCAAGACTGTTCCAGCCTCCAGGAAGGTGTTCAAGACTGTTCCAACCTCCAGCATGGTTCTCAAGATTGTTCTAGCCTCCAGGAGCCTGTTCAAGACTGTTCCAGCCACCAGTAGGATGTTCAAGATTGTTCCAGCCTCCAGGAACGTGTTCAAGACTGTTCCAGCCTCCAGGAGGGTGTTCAAGGCTGTTCCAGCCTCCAATAGGGTGTTCAAGACTGTTCCAGCCTCCTGGAGGGTTTTCTAGACTGTTCCAGCCTCCAGGACGGTGTTCAAGACTGTTCCAGCCTCTAGGAGGGTGTTCAAGACTGTTCCAGCCTCCAGTAGGGTGTTGAAGACTGTTCCAGCCTCCAGCAGGATGTTGAAGACTGTTCCAGCCTCCAAGAGGGTGTTAAGACTGTTCCAGCCTCCAGGAGGGTGTTGAAGACTGTTCCAGCCTCCAGGAGGGTGCTCAAGACTGTTTCAGCCTCCAGGAGGGTGTTGAAGACTGTTCCAGCCTCCAGGAGGTGTTCAAGACTGTTCCAGCCTCCTTCTGTCTCCTCTGTGAACACTTCTTTGAATCTCTTGTTGAGTTCATCACATACTTCACGGTCATTTCTTGTTATCTATCCTCCTCCTATGTGTGTGTGTGTGTTTGTGTGTGTGTACTCACCTATTTATACTCACCTATTTGTGGGTGCAGGGGTCGAGTCCTAGCTCCTGGCCCCGCCTCTTCACCGGTTGCTACTGGGTCCTCTCTCTCCCCGCTCCATGAGCTTTATTATACCTCGTCTTAAAACTATGTATGGTTCCTGCCTCCACTACATCACTTTCTAGGCTATTCCACTGCCTGACAACTCTATGACTGAAGAAATACTTCCTAATATCTCTCTGACTCATCTGTGTCTTCAACTTCCAATTGTGACCTCTTGTTTCTGTGTCCCCTCCCTGGAACATCCTGTCTTTGTCCACCTTGTCTATTCCGCGCAGTATTTTATATGGCATTATCATGTCTCCCCTGACCCTCCTGTCCTCTAGTGTCGCCAGGCCGATTTCCCTTAACCTTTCTTCATAAGGCATTCACTTTAGCTCTGGAACTAACCTTGTCGCAAACTTTTGCACTTTCTCTAGTTTCTTGACATGCTTTATTAAGTGCGGGTTCCAAACAGGTGCTGCATACTCCAGTATGGGCCTGACGTACACGGTGTACAGTGTCTTGAACGACTCCTTATTAAGGTATTGGAACGCTGTTCTCAGGTGAGACCCCGCTCGTCACAGGTGCCCATTGTGATACATCATTACGTACCATGACTCGTTGTTGCCTCCCTGTCAGGTATTCTCTGATCCATTGCAGTGCCCTTCCTGTTATATGAGCCTGATCCTCTAGCTTCTGCACTAATCTCTTGTGAGGAACTGTGTCAAAGGCCTTCTTTCAGTCCAAGAAGATGCAATCAACCCACCCCTCTCTCTCGTGTCTTACTTCTGTTACTTTATAATAAAACTCCAGAAGGTTTGTGACACAGGATTTTCCTTCCATGAATCCATGCTGGTTGGCGTTTATACTCTTGTTCCGTTCCAGGTGCTCCACCACTCTCCTCCTGATAATCTTCTCCATAACTTTGCATACTATACACGTCAGTTACACAGGTCTATAGTTTAGTGCCTCTTTTCTGTCTCCTTTTTTAAAAATGGGAACTACATTTGCCGTCTTCCATACCTTAGGTAGTTGCCCAGTTTCCAGGGACGTGTTGAAGATTATGGTAAGTGGCACACACAGCATATCCGCTCCCTCCCTAAGGACCCACAGGGAGATTTTGTCCGGTCCCATTGCCTTTGAGGTATCGATGTCCCTTAGCAGTTTCTTCACCTCCTCCTCCTCATCTGCATGTATGTCATCCAACACTTGTTGCTATATTCCTTGCTGGTGTCCCCATCTGGTCTGTCCCCCGAGAGGCCTTCCTGTCTCCACTGTAAATACTTCCTTAAATCTCATGTTGAGCTCCTCACATACCTCTTGATCGTTTCTTGTGAGTTCTCCACCTTCTTTTCTCAGCCTTATCACCTTGTCTTTGACTGTTGTCTTCCTCCTAATGTGGCTATACAGCAGTTTCGGGTCAGACTTGACTTTCGATGCTATGTCGTTTTCGTACTGTCGCTGGGCCTCCCTCCTTATCTGTGCATACTCATTTCTGGCTCTTCTACTAATCTCCTTATTTTCCTGGGTCCTTTGCCTCCTGTACCTTTTCCATTCTCTGGTGCACTTAGTTTTTGCCTCCCTACACCTTCGGATAAACCAAGGACTCGCTTTGGTCTTCCTATTATTTCTGTTTCCCTTGGGAACAAACCTTTCCTCTGCCTCCTTGCACTTTGTTGCTACATATTCCATCATCTCGTTTACTGATTTTCCTACCAGGTCTCTGTCCCACTGAACCTCCTGCAGGAAGTTCCTCATACCTGTGTAGTCCCCCCTTTTGTAGTTTGGCTTTTCCCATTCAGTTCCTGTTTCCTTCTCCACTTGTAACTCTACTATATAATCAAAATTCATAACCACGTGATCGTTAGCTCCAAGGGGCCTTTCGTAAGTGATGACCTCAATGTCCGAACTGCTCAGGGTGAACACAAGATCCAGTCTTGCTGGCTCATCCTCCCCTCTCTCTCTCTCTGGTAGTGTCCCTGACATGTTGATGCATGAGGTTTTCAAGTACCACATCCATCATCTTGGGTCTCCATGTTTCGGGACCCCCATGTGGCTCCAGGTTTTCCCAGTCGATCTCCCTGTGGTTGAAATCGCCCATTATCAGTAACTTTGCTCTGCTCGAGTGAGCTCTTTTTGCCACCTCAGCCAGTGTATCCACCATCGCCCTGTTGTCTTCTTTGTACTCCTCTCTTGGCCTCCTGCAGTTCTGTGGTGGGTTATACATCACTCCAATGACTACTTTATGTTCTCCAGACTCTTTCTACTTTATGTTCTCCAGTCTCTTTCTCCAATCTCGTCCATGCCTTCCATTTCCTCAAATCCTCATTGGTTTCTTATGAGCAGTGCAACTCCTCCTCCCCTCTACTCCTATCTTTTCTCAGGACCTGATATCCCGGTGGGAAGATTGCGTCTGTTATTGTCTCAGCGAGTTTTGTTTCTGTGGCTGCTACGATGTCTAGGGATTTCTCACTGATTCTTTCGTGCCACTCCTCATGTTTATTCGTTATTCCGTCCACGTTTGTGTACCAAACTTTCAGCTTCTTTTCTATCACTGTGGTCCTGCAAGAATATTGGGGTTGGGGGAGCGGGAGCCTTGGTGGGAGCCTATGGGGGGCTGTGGTGCAGGTGGGGTTTGTGATGATGGGGTGGGGTCAGAATGCCCATAAAGGACAGCTGTTGAGATGAGGTTTGTGATGTGGGTGTTGCTGGAAGAGGGAACAGTGAGTGGGTTGTGGTTTGGGTTGCTCAGTTGCGTTGGGATTGTCGCGGTTGGAGTCTTTCGGTGGGAGATTCGGGGTGTGTTTGCCCTTCCTCCTGTGTCTGGGTCCTGCTCATCTTCATCATTGCCTCTCGTTCCTCCTTGCGTCTCTGTACCCTCTCTTTCAGTGTAGTCCTTTCTTCTTGTGCTCTGTCTCGATCGAGGTATACTCTCTGGTACCCCTGTTTGTCCCTGAGTCGTGCTTTCTCTTGCAGAATCCTGGTTCGAACTGATCCTTCCTTGAGAATTACTTTGACAGGCACTATCCTTCCACTCGCAAACCACCCAATTCTCCGAAAATTTGTCACCTGGGTCATATCGTCCTTACCTATTGTTTTCATGATCCCTTCAATCATTTTTTCCTCCTCCTGTTTTATTTCTTCGAAGTTATCCCCCTTGGCTTCTTGGATCCCGTAGATAAAAAGTGACCTCTCCCTTTCCTCCTCCCACTGAGTCTCCAATTGCATCCTCTGAGTGTGTGTGTGTATGTGTGTGTGTGTGTGTGTGTGTGTGTGTGTGTGTGTGTGTGTGTGTGTGTGTGTGTGTGTGTGTGTGTGTGTGTGTGTGTGAGTGTGAGTGCATGCGTTTGTGTGTGTGTGTGTGTGTGTGTGTGTGTGTGTGTGTGTGTGTGTGTGTGTGTCTGTGTGTGTGTGTGTGTGTGTGTGTGTGCGCGTGTGTGTACCTACCTATTTGTACTCACCTATTTGTGGCTGCAGGGGTCGATTCATAGCTCCTGGCCCCGCCTCTTCACTGATTACTACTAGGTCTTCTCTCTCCCTGCTCCATGAGCTTTATCAAACCTCGTCTTAAAACTATGTATGGTTCCCGCCTCCACTACGTCACTTTCTAGGCTATTCCACTGCCTGACTACTCTATGACTGAAGAAATACTCCCTAACATCCCTTTGATTCATCTGAGTCTTCAACTTCTAATTGTGACCTCTTGTTTCTGTGTCCCATCTGTGGAACATCCCGTCTTTCTCCACCTTGTCTATTCCGCGCAGTATTTTATATGTCGTTATCATGTCTCCCCTGACCCTCCTGTCCTCCAGTGTCGTCAGGCCGATTTCCCTCAACCTTTCTTCGTAGGACAATTGCCTTAGCTTTGGCACTAGTCTTGTTGCAGATCTTTGGACTTTCTCTAATTCCTTGACGTGCTTGACCAGGTGTGGATTCCAAACTGGTGCTGCATACTCCAGTATGGGAATGACGTAAATGGTATACAGAGTCTTGAACGATTCCTAACTGAGGTGTGTGTGTGTGTGTGTGTGGGTGTGTGTGTGTGTGTGTGTGTGTGTGTGTGTGTGTGTGTGTGTGTGTGTGTGTGTGTGTGTGTGTGTGTGTGTGTGTGTGTGTGTGTGTGTGTGTGTGTGGGTGGGTGTGAGGGTGTGTGTGCGAGCGAGCATGAAACACGGCAGAACGCTGCCTGAGACTGTAACAGACACTTATTCAAGACTAATTAAGGCAGTGACTGTGGACAAGGTACATTATACAGTGACATTAACTTGGTGTTCCAGCCTCCTAGCCTGTAATTTACGGGTGTTAACTCTGATGCTTGACCCTTTGCATGACACACTGCATGACTGCGTGATTGTTAAAGCAAGGTAACATGCTATCAGCGGCACACGAATGACCTCCGGCATAAATAGAGCCACTGTTCCAGCCGCGGTATTGTGGGTCGGTTGTGATTTGTTCCGGGCACGGTATTGTTGATCAGTTGTGAATTGTTCCAGCCAAGGTATTCTGGGTCAGTTGTGAATCATTCCTGTCATTGTATTGTGAATCAGTTGTGAATTGTTCCAGGCACGGTATTGTGGATCAGTTGTGAATTTTTCGAGTCATGATATTGTGGATCAGTTGTGAATTGTTCCAGGCAGGGTATTGTGGGTCAGTTGTGAATTGTTTCAGCCACGGTATTGTGGGTCAGTTGTGAATTGTTCCAGCCACGGTATTGTGGGTCAGTTGTAAATTGTTCCAGCCACGGTATTGTGGGTCAGTTGTGAATTGTTCCAGCCACGGTATTGTGGTTTAGTTGTGAATTGTTCCAGCCACGGTATTGTGGCTCAGTTGTGAATTGTTCCTACCACAGTATTGTGGGTCAGTTGTGAACTGTTCCAGCCAATGTATTGTGGGTCAATTGTGAATTGTTCCAGCCACGGAATTGTGAGTCATTTGTGAATTGTTCCAGCCACGGTATTCAGGATCAGTTGTGAATTGTTCCTGTCACGGTACTGTACTTCAGTTGTGAATTGTTCCAGCCACGGTATTGTCATTCAGTTGTGAATTGTTCCAGCCACGGTATTGTGGGTCAGTTGCGAATTGTTCCAACCACGGTACTGTGGTTCAGTTGTGAATGGTTCCAGCCACAATATTGTGGGTCAGTTGTGAATTGTTCCAGCCACGGTACTGTGGTTCCGTTGTGAATTGATCCAGCCTCGGTATTGTGGTTCAATTGTGAATTGTTCCAGCCACGGTATTGTGGTTCAGTTTTGAATTGTTCTAGCCACTGTATTGTGGTTCAGTTGTGAATTGTTCCAGCTACGGTATTGTGGTTCAGTTGTGAACTTTTCCTGTCACGGTATTGTGGTTCAGTTGTGAATTGTTCCTGCCACGGTATTGTGGGTCAGTTGTGAATTGTTCCTGCCACGGTATTGTGGTTCAGTTGTGAATTGTTCCAGCCACGGTATTGTGGGACAATTGTGAATTGTTCCAGCCACGGTATTGTGGGTCAGTTGTGAATTGTTCCAGCCACGGTATTGTGGGTCAGTTGTGAATTGTTCCAGCCACGGTATTGTGGGTCAGTTGTGAATTGTTCCAGCCACTGTATTGTGGGTCAGTTGTGAATATTTCCAGCCACGGTATTGAGGATCAGTTGTGAATTGTTCCAGCCTCGGTATTGTGGGTCAGTTGTGAATTGTTCCAATCACGGTATTGTGGGTCAGTTGTGAATTGTTCCAGCCACGATATTGTGGGTCAGTTGTGAATTGTTACAGCCACGGTATTGTGGGTCAGTTGTGAATTGTTCCAGCCACGGTATTGTGGGTCAGTTGTGAATTGTTCCAGCCACGGTATTGTGGGTTAGTTGTGAATTGTTCCAGCCACGGTATTGTGGTTCAGTTGTGAATTGTTCCAGCCACGGTATTGTGGGTCAGTTGTGAATTGTTCCAGCCACGGAATTGTGGGTCAGTTGTGAATTGTTCCAGCCACGGTATTGTGCGTCAGTTTTGAATTGTTCCAGCGCCGGTATTGTGGGTCAGTTGTGAATTGTTCCAGCCACGGTATTGTTGGTCAGTTGTGAATTGTTCCAGCCACGGTATTGTGGGTCAGTTGTGAATTGTTCCAGCCACGGTATTGTTGGTCAGTTGTGAATTGTTCCAGCAACGGAATTGTGGGTCAGTTGTGAATTGTTCCAGCCACGGTATTGTGGGTCAGCTGTGAATTGTTCCAGCCAAGGTATTGTGGTTCAGTTGTGAATTGTTCCAGCCACGGTATTGTGGGTCAGTTGTGAATTGTTGCACCCACGGTATTGTGGGTCAGTTGTGAATTGTTCCAGCCACGGTATTGTGGGTCAGTTGTGAATTGTTCCAGCCACGATATTGTGGGTCAGTTGTGAATTGTTCCAGCCACGGTATTGTGGGTCAGTTGTGAATTGTTCCAGCCACGGTATTGTGGGTCAGTTGTGAATTGTTCCAGCCACGGAATTGTGGGTCAGTTGTGAATTGTTCCAACCACGGTATTGTGGGTCAGTTGTGAATTGTTCCAGCCAAGGTATTGTAGGTCAGTTGTGAATTGTTCCAGCCACCGTATTGTGGGTCAGTTGTGAATTGTTCCAGCCACGGTATTGTGGTTCAGTTGTGAATTGTTCCAGCCACGGTATTGTCGTTCAGTTGTGAATTGTTCCATCCACGGTATTGTGGTTCAGTTGTGAATTGTTCCAGCCACGGTATTGTGGTTCAGTTGTGAATTGTTCCAGCCACGGTATTGTGGTTCAGTTGTGAATTGTTTCAGCCACGGTATTGTGGTTCAGTTGTGAATTGTTCCAGCCACGGTATTGTGGGTCAGTTGTGAATTGCTCCAGCCACGGTATTGTGGTTCAATTGTGAATTGTTCCAGCAATGGTATTGTGGGTCAGTTGTGAATTGTTCCAGCCACGGTATTGTGGTTCAGTTGTGAATTGTTCCAGCCACGGTATTGTGGGCCAGTTGTGAATTGTTCCAGCCACGGTATTTTGGCTCAGTTGTGAATTGTTCCGGCCACGGTATTGTGGGTCAGTTGTGAATTGTTGCAGCCACGGTATTGTGAGTCAGTTGTGAATTGTTCCAGCCACGGTATTGTGGTTCAGTTGTGAATTGTTCCAGCCACGGTATTGTGGTTCAGTTGTGAATTGTTCCAGCCACGGTATTGTGGTTCAGTTGTGAATTGTTCCAGCCACGGTATTGTGGGTCAGTTGTGAATTGTTCCAGCCACGGTATTGTGGTTCAGTTGTGAATTGTTCCAGCCACGGTATTGTGGTCCAGTTGTGAATTGTTCCAGCCACGGTACTGTGGTTCAGTTGTGAATTGTTCCAGCCACGGTACTGTGGTTCAGTTGTGAATAGTTCCAGCCACGGTATTGTGGGTCAGTTGTGAATTGTTCCAGCCACGGTATTGTGGGTCAGTTGTGAATTGTTCCAGCCACGGTATTGTGGGTCAGTTGTGAATTGTTCCAGCCACGGTATTGTGAGTCAGTTGTGAATTGTTCCAGCCACGGTACTGTGGTTCAGTTGTGAATTGTTCCAGCCACGGTATTGTGGTTCAGTTGTGAATTGTTCAAGCCACGGTACTGTGGTTCAGTTGTGAATTGTTCAAGCCACGGTACTGTGGTTCAGTTGTGAATTGTTTCAGCCACGGTATTGTGGTTCAGTTGTGAATTGTTCCAGCCACGGTGTTGTGGTTCAGTTGTAAATTGTTCCAGCCACGGTATTGTGGTTCAGTTGTGAATTGTTCAAGCTCTCAGTAGTTTTAGGAGCAATTCAAGAACTAATGCCACCTGCTTCCGTGTGTGCTTATGAGTCTAATCCTCCAACTGTGACGATGGAACCACTTACAGCCCTAAATCATGTACGTTCCTTGTGCCCCCAGGGTACTTTCCCATGTATCAAAAGTAATTTCACACCTATGCCTCAGTCTGCACCACCTCTTGTTTGCGCCACAGAGACAAATCGTGGTCGTCAACCATCTCAGAGATCACCAAGGACCAGTGTACAGAGTCGTTATAAACCTCGTAGTATTCATAGTACATTCAGTAACCATAGTCAGCGGACTTGTTACAACTGTGGTTTCCGTGGCCATATTGCAATTAATTGTCCTGATAGTTACCCTAAGAGACGTCGTACTGATGATGAGTACCAGTCACTGCCGTACTGTACTTATCATAGAATACATGGACATGACACATCTGAGTGCAATGCTCTCTACAACCTTCAGTACTCTAGGTCTTTCCGTGGCCGTTCCAACCGCAGAACCCGTAGAGGAAACAGACGTCGTGGTTCTCAAACTAACCTGAACCAGGCTCATTCTTCCAATTCGGGGGAATTCGAGCGCCCCAGTCAAACCGTCCCATGGTGGCAGTAGGTGATAATGAGTACACCATTCCCGTTCACAATTCCTTTGAAGCCTTAAGCAGTCTCGAGAATGACAATCCTGCTGATGATGTTGCTTCACATGTCTCTGACATAGATGATTTTGGGGATGAAGTGGAACAAGTCTTTTCTGATGACAATCCACCTTTTTGTTTGCACATAACTTCCAATGCAACCATAGGCCCTATAGTGCAAGCATCTGTTCATAATGCGCCCGTTCATTTGTTCATGGACTCTGGTGCGCAAGTCAATATTATTAGGTCTAGTTTGTTTAAGGATAAGCAGTTACGACATGTCCTTCTCGTAGAACCGACTCATGTGTCCTCCCTTAGTGGAGTAGCTGGTTCTCACCTGCGTGTCCGAGGTCGGACTTCCCTAACTTTTTCTATCCAAGGTAGAGACTTCACTGCTTCCTTCCTTGTTGTCGACCAGATTACTTTCCCTGGTGACCTTCTACTGGGATTTGCTTCCATGCGAGACTTACGCATTGTGCTCGACCCGTACCGATGGCATGCCCAAATTGACGACTTGATCGTTCCATTCTGGGGTTACCAGCTTGGATCAGAAATCTGTCATACTGCTGCAGAGTATGATGTACGGATTAAGTCCTTACAAGCCAATGCATTCTCCAGTAGCGTACCCAAGCGGTCAGGCACTGGTAATTCTGTCACTCTCGTCTGTGTTCCACCTATACCTTCAGACTTGCAGGATAGTGTTCCGTTGCCTCAAGTGTCCGAGGACACTCAGACTGCCTTGAGTGCACAACCTATCCCTGCAATGACTGCTAGTTCGAGTAGTAGTTTCTCCACAGGGGATGCCTTGTCAGAAAACGATTACTTGAAACTAGTAATGCCATCTCTTGTTGATGTCACATGCCGTCTGCAGAAAGACGTCTCTGTTGCGGCTAGTGCTCTCACTAGAGTGTCTGTAGTTGTTCCTAGTGTTCCAGATGGTGATAACGTCCTAGTTGACAGTGATTCCTGCAAAGTAAAAGGTCTGACTTAAGAAATCGTAATGACACGATTGCAAATAAACCATACCCCCGGCCGGGATTGAACCCGCGGTCATAGAGTCTCAATCGTGTCATTACGATTTCTTAAGTCATGTTGACGGCAGTGAAGGGACTTGAGCTAGAGTTCGTCACGGCCACGCTAGCTGGAGATTCGTCTGTAAAAACTTGCATTTGTGGTCACAGAGGTCCCTGTGCTAACTTTCCTATGGTGTAGAAATATACCTAGTTGGATGAATCTTATTGTGGCTAGCTGGTCTAGTGGCTAACGCGACGGGCTGGAGTTTTGAGACTCTATGACCGCGGGTTCAATCCCGGCCGGGGTATGGTAAAAGGTCTATTTGTTGAACCATCCTTACATGTTGTAAGAGATAGTAAGATCCATTTCTTCCTAGCTAACACTTCTGATCACAGTGTTCGTCTCAGAGCCAATACTAATCTTGTTGACCTTGTTCACTATCCTTACCCTGTTCAGGTAGAGGACGAGTTGTCACCTGACCAGTGGGTCGGTGCTATTTCTGCCAGGGAGACCTCACCACTTCACTGGATCAATCTGTTCCACCAGTTGAGAAGAAAGACTTAGCTCCCACTGACTTCCCAGATGAAGTCAAGCGTTTGTTGACTCTGTTGAACAAACGTCATAAAGCCATTGCCTTACCAGGTGAGAAGATGGGTATAACGAACTTATTGTCCCATCGTATTCCACTTGAACCTGGTACTAGACCTATCTACATACCTGCGTACAGAATGCCTCATTCACAAGTTGCTGTCACAGAAGAATTGATCAATCAAATGCTTGATGATGGAGTTATTGCACCTAGCAATTCACCTTGGAATGCGCCCTTGATCCTAGTACTTAAGAAGGATGGTACTTGGCGCCCAGTAATTGACTTTAGGAAGTTAAACGCGAAAACCATTCCAGATCGCTTCTCACTTCCTGTACTGGGTGATCTTTTACGTAACATCGGAGATAACAAAGTCTTTTCAACCCTGGATTTGTTACAAGGGTTTTGGCAAGTCCCTCTTCACGAGGACAGCCAAGAGCTAACTGCATTCTCCACTCCTACCGGTCATTATCACTTCCTCCATATGGCGTTTGGATTACGATCCTCCCCTATCACGTTCTCAAGGCTCATGACTAATATCTTTAGAGGTCTCATAGGTAATGCACTTATGGTGTACTTAGATGACGTAATCGTCATGTCTAAAGACGTGGATACACACTTGAAAAGACTTGATGTAGTACTTGGTAAGCTTGAAGAAGCCAATTTAAAGATCAAACTGTCTAAATGTCAATTTTTCAGATCAGAAATTAAGTTTCTTGGTCACGTAGTCACTCCTAGAGGGGTTACGACTGACCAAAGTAAAGTAACTGCAGTACTAAATTTTCCAACACCCAAAACTGCTGATGCCGTAAGATCCTTTGTGGGCTTAGCAGGTTTTTATAGATCTTTTATTGCCAATTTTTCTTCCATAGCTGCTCCTCTAACTGAGTTGCTTAAGAAAGATGCTCCTTTTGTTTGGACCTTCCGTCAAGAAAGAGCATTCCAAACTTTAAAAGAAAAGCTAACATCTGCTCCAATTTTGAAATTTCCAGATTTTTCTAAGCCCTTCTATCTGACAACTGATGCTAGTTCTATTGGCATAGGTGCCGTACTAGCTCAGAAGACCGATGGCAAGTACAACGCAGTTGCATTTGCTAGCCGAGTCCTTACAAAGGCTGAACGTAATTATACAGTAACTGAGCAAGAAGCTTTAGCAATAGTATGGTCTTTAAAGCACTTCCGAGACATTATTTATCAGTACTCTGTTCATGTCTTGACAGACCATGCTCCACTGATACCTTTATTCCAGAACAAACAACCTACTGGAAGGTTAGCCAGATGGACCTTGACTATCCAAGAGTTCAATCCCACCTTTGAACACTTACCTGGCAAGTCAAATGTAGTCGCAGATGCCTTATCGCGACATGTTAGTATAGTAACTGCAGACCCTCCATTTAGTGCTGAAGATGTAAAGAATGCTCAACGAACAGATCCAATGTGGTCTGGTATGATTCGATTCCTGCTCCAGGAAGATCTTATTCTGACTGTGAAGCCACCAGTACCCATCAGTGACTTTGTCATGAACCAAGAATTACTGTATCGAACAGCCGAGTTGGGTACTCCTAGCAGAAGAGTATACCAGTTAGTAATTCCACAGTCACTAGTGAATGTAGCCTTACAGCTAGTTCACGATGTACCAGGTGTTGCACACCCTGGTATGGATCGTTCAGTAAAACAAGCCAGATTGAAATACTTTTGGCCTCGTATTGCAACTGATATTTCTGAGTATGTTAAGAAATGCAGTGTCTGCATGCAACATAAAGGTAATGCTAATGGCCCTAATTCAATCCAAGTGTATCCAACTACTAGCGAACCGTGGGAAAGAGTTGCGCTAGATTTGTTAACTAATTTCCAATGTTCCCTCCAAGGCAACAAACATCTGTGTGTTATGGTAGACCATTTCACCAGATATTGTGAGTTAGTTCCTATTGCAGATAAGACTGCCGAGACAGTAGCTAAAGCGTTTAAAGAACGCATTATCTGCAGGCATACCACCCCTAAGTCCCTAGTAACAGATAATGGAGGTGAATTCTGTAATGAGATTCTTGAAAATTTGTGCACCTTGTACAAGATCTCTAAATCCACCATTGTTCCTCATCATCCTGCCAGCAATGGGTTAGCGGAACGAACCAATAAGAAAGTACTTGATGTCTTGAGAGCCACTATCAATCCTAACAGTGAAACTTGGGATGAAGTCATACCTGATGTGCAGTGTGCTATAAATTCTGCTTACAATGTTTCTATAGGTGACACTCCACATTATGCATTGTACGGTGTAGATAAACGTTTGCCTTATGAGTTGCTATATTCTAATCCGAAACCAAATTAAAACCCTGATGATTTCATAGCAACTCGTACCAGCTTAGCTCAAAGTGTTTTTAGAAGAATCCGTGAAACACTTCATAAATCAACAGCAGAATTTACAAGAGTCGCAAACACTCGAGCAAAACCATCCAAAATCAAAGTAGGTTCGAGAGTTATGCTGACTAACTTTAACAAAACGTCTGCAATGCCAAAGCTTGATCAAAAGTTTGTTGGTCCTTATCGAGTAGTTGAACATATCACTGGTAATAAGTATAAGGTTAGAGAAATTAGTACTGGTCAGTATAAAGAATCGCATTTAGATCACATGAAGTTAGTATGTGATGATAATGATGTTCCAACCCAGACTAATGTGACAGACTCTGACAATCCTCCTGATCCTGTACTCTCTTCCTCTGATACTCAGTCAGACGATCAACCTGAATGTCGTTATTCCCTACGTACACGACAGGTATTGAGAAATCCTCAAGTATCATTTGTAACTTCCAATTCAGATTTGCCTCAAATACAGCATGAGTTAGCCAGTGCTACAGAGTTTGATCCTCCCAGAGATGACACCCATTCTGCATATGTCAATCTTACCCTAGCAGAGTTGGGGTTAAATGTAAATAACCTGTATAGATGAATAATTACAGTATCAACTTATCAGTATTCAAGAATTTTTTTTTTTTTGTGTTCACGTTCTCTCCGAATTCTGAGAGTTAACAGTCTAGATTTGAGTGCACCGAATCTGCCTTTCTGTTATACACTCTTTCTTTGTATATATTCCTTCCTCAGAATCCGTAGATCACATGAATACAGATCGATCGATCAAATTTTTTTTTATCACTTCTATTGTGTAATCTCAACGTTGAGTTTCATTTGATGAGTTTCATTCGATGAGTTGTGCTATATTATACCTTGTATTGCATTACAGTTTCAGTTACGTAAGCTTCCATTCCAATGTTCTACTTATGTATGTTATAATGTTCAATTGTTGTGTACTTTGACATTGTATAGAATCAGCCCAAGCCGTATACCTGCCATCTCTAGTTTGTATTAGTTGTATGTCGGGACGACATACGTTAGCGTCGCCGAGCTCTCAGTAGTAGTACCAGTTCCAGTAACCAGTTACCAGTAACCAGTGTACCAGTAGATGACTCATTACCAACCGTCTCTGCGTGAATCACTGTCTGTATTCATATTGTTGCTGACCACAGCAGTATTCAAACACCCCCTCACATATGGGTACTGGGGTTAGTTAGTCTTACGAGAGTGAGCAAGGAGGCAGGTCACGGCTGTTAGGGCGCTTCACACATTATCCGTAATATACGTACTTCCTGCCTACGTGAGTATTTCTTTACCCTATCCACGTGTTCGAACCCCACATGATAAAGCCACGGTATTGTGGTTCATTTGTGAATTGTTCCAGCCACGGTATTGTGGTTCAATTGTGAATTGTTCCAGCCACGGTATTGTGGTTCAGTTGTGAATTGTTCCAGCCACGGTATTGTGGTTCAGTTGTGAATTGTTCCAGCCACGGTATTGTGGTTCAGTTGTGAATTGTTCCAGCCACGGTATTGTGGTTCAGTTGTGAATTGTTCCAGCCACGGTGTTGTGGTTCAGTTGTGAATTGTTCCAGCCACAGTATTGTGGTTCAGTTGTGAATTGTTCCAGCCAGGGAATTGTGGGTCAGTTGTGAATTGTTCCAGCCACGGTATTGTAGTTCAGTTGTGAATTGTTCCAGCCACGGTATTGTGGGTCAGTTGTGAATTGTTCCAGCCACGGTATTGTGGTTCAGTTGTGAATTGTTACAGCCACGGTATTGTGGGTCAGTTGTGAATTGTTCCAGCCACGGTATTGTGGTTCAGTTGTGAATTGTTCCAGCCACAGTATTGTGGGTCAGATTTGAATTGTTCCAGCCACGGTATTGTGGGTCAGTTGTGAATTGTTCCAGCCACGGTATTGTGGGTCAGTTGTGAATTGTTCCAACCACGGTATTGTGGGTCAGTTGTGAATTGTTCCAGCCAAGGTATTGTGGGTCAGTTGTGAATTGTTCCAGCCAAGATATTGTGGGTCAGTTGTGAATTGTTCCAGCCACGGTATTGTGGTTCAGTTGTGAATTGTTCCAGCCACGGTATTGTGGTTCAGTTGTGAATTGTTCCAGCCACGGTATTGTGGGTCAGTTGTGAATTGTTCCAGCCACGGTATTGTGGTTCAGTTGTGAATTGTTCCAGCCACGGTATTGTGGGTCAGTTGTGAATTGTTCCAGCCACGGTATTGTGGTTCAGTTGTGAATTGTTCCAGCCACGGTATTGTGGTTCAGTTGTGAATTGTTCCAGCCACGGTATTGTGGTTCAGTTGTGAATTGTTCCAGCCACGGTATTGTGGTTCAGTTGTGAATTGTTCCAGCCACGGTATTGTGGGTCAGTTGTGAATTGTTCCAGCCACGGTATTGTGGTTCAGTTGTGAATTGTTCCAGCCACGGTATTGTGGTTCAGTTGTGAATTGTTCCAGCCACGGTATTGTGGTTCAGTTGTGAATTGTTCCAGCCAGGGTATTGTGGTTCAGTTGTGAATTGTTCCAGCCACGGTATTACTTTCCACAAGATGTCTTATATTTACTAAAAGTTCATGAGCACATCGGGGATTTCTTCTCCTTCTTCTTCTTCTTCGTCTTCTTCTTCTTCTTCTTCTTCTTCTTCTTCTTCTTCTTCTTCTTCTTCTTCTCCTTCTTCTTCTTCTTCTTCTTCTTCTTCTTCTTCTTCTTCTGCTTCTTCTTCTTCTTTTTCTTCTTCTTCTTCTTTCCCTTTGTCCCCTCGGTCCCCTTAGCTCATAGGGTGAGGGGCAACAGATGTGTGTTGATGTACCAGGTGTGTGTTGATGTACCAGATGTGTGTTGATGTACCAGATGTGTGTTGATGTACCAGGTGTGTGTTGATGTACCAGATGTGTGTTGGTGTACCAGATGTGTGTTGATGCACAAGGTGTGTGTTGATGTACAAGGTGTGTGTTGATGTACCAGATGTGTGTTGATGTACCAGGTGTGTGTTGATGTACCAGATGTGTGTTGGTGTACCAGATGTGTGTTGATGTACCAGATGTGTGTTGATGTACAAGGTGTGTGTTGATGTACCAGATGTGTGTTGATGTACCAGATGTGTGTTGATGTACAAGGTGTGTGTTGATGTGCCAGATGTGTGTTGATGTACCAGGTGTGTGTTGATGTACCAGATGTGTGTTGATGTACCAGGTGTGTGTTGATGTACCAGATGTGTGTTGATGCACAAGGTGTGTGTTGATGTACCAGATGTGTGTTGATGTACCAGGTGTGTGTTGATGTACCAGATGTGTGTTGATGCACAAGGTGTGTGTTGATGTACCAGATGTGTGTTGATGTACCAGGTGTGTGTTGATGTACCAGATGTGTGTTGATGTACCAGGTGTGTAATGTACCAGGTATGTGTTGATGTAACAGGTGTTCAGTCAACAGGTGTGTGTTGATGTAACAGGTGCTCAATCCTCAGGTGTGTGTTGATGTACCGGGTGTGTGTTGATGTACCAGGTGTGTATTGATGTACCAGATGTGTGTTGATGTACCAGGTGTGTGTTGATGTACCAGATGTGTGTTGATGTACCAGGTGTGTGTTGATGTACCAGGTATGTGTTGATGTAACAGGTGTTCAGTCAACAGGTGTGTGTTGATGTAACAGGTGCTCAGTTCTCAGGTGTGTATTGATGTACCAGTGATCAGTCAACAGGTGTGTGTTGATGTAACAGGTGCTCAGTCCTCAGGTGTGTGTTGATGTACTGGGTGTGTGTTGATGTACCATGTGTTCAGTCCACAGATGTGTGTTGATGCACCAGCTGATCATTCCACAGGTGTGTGTTGATGTACCAGGTATTCAGTCCACAGGTGTGTGTTGATGTACCAGATGTATGTTGGTGAACCAGTTATTCAGTCCATAGGTGTGTGTTGATGTACTAGATGTGTGTTGATGTACCAGGTGTTGAGTCCACATCAACACAGCAACAACATGAACCCAGAATCCTTGACACATACTCTAGACGAAGCTAATTTCATTGTATCTCACAATAACATATATTCTTACTGGTTCTTCCTGAAGGAATGTTTCCTCTCGCTCGTTCCTCGTATAAAAAATGAATCTTGGGTTAAAAGTGGAATTATTTCACTAAAATATACATGGAACTCCAGACAAAGTTGACCCAATTTGACAGAAATTCTCTGCATAACCAGGGACTTTCTGTGCTGTAGTATGTCATTGATGTATGTCATTTATGTATGTCACTGATGTATGTCATTGATGTACGTCACTGATGTATGTCATTGATGTATACCTTGTACATGTAGTTGTATAAATAAAAGATTATTATTTAGATTATTATTATCAACGCCTGTCGACGAATAGAGAACAGACGAGCGCTCGAAGTGGGACCCTCGAATATAGAAATAGATGTACCTTTGTAAGCTTTTGGTAGTGTGGGATGAGACAGTAGGACAAAGAAACATTGGTCGTTGTAATTTTAACCTTAACTTTTAAAGAGGTGGACCGGTAAGCCAGTGGAAGGCCTAGGTCAGATGGCCAAAAGCTACAGTTGCGGGTCATCATATGACTAAGACCCGCGTCAGGAAGCATTTGTCCTGTTTCCTGACGAACCTTACCTAAATTAACCATAGTTGTTATCGCTGATACAACTGTCGCAGATGAGCCAATTGTAAAATCATCCTTTTGTGAGCTCTGTAGCTGAGTGGTTTACTGAGGTTGGTACCTGGTGTACGCCAGGACTAAGGTTTGAGTCCCTGTCAGTTTTTTTTTTTTCTGTTTGTTCTTGGTATTCTAGGTTTACTCAGTGCCCGGTTTGAGAATCCGTGACTTAGATCATTTGTAATGATACTATCCGAGTAGGTCTAGCCTCTCGTGTAAATCAGATCAGATTCATAATCGTATTAAATCAAGGGGAATTAACCCAGTCTCTTGGAAGTTAACCCAGCCTCTTTTAAATTAACCCAGCCTCTTGGAAATTAACCCATCCTCTTTTAAGTTAACCCAGTCTCTTGGAAGTTAACCCATCCTCTTTCAAGTTAACCCCGCGTCTTAGAAGTTAACCCAGCCTCTTTTAAGTTAACCCATCCTCTTTTAAGTTAATCCAGCCTCTTGGAAGTTAACCCAGCCTCTTTTAAGTTAACCCCGCGACTTAGAAGTTAACCCAGCCTCCTGCAAGTTAAGCCATCCTCTTTTAAGTTAACCCAGCCTCTTGGAAGTTAACCCAGCGCCTCTTAAGTTAACCCAGCCTCTTTTAAGTTAATCCAGCCTCTTGGAAGTTAACCCAGCCTCTTTTAAGTTAACCCAGCCTCTTGGAAGTTAATCCAGCCTCTTTTAAGTTAACCCAGCCTCTTTTAAGTTAACCCAGCCTCTTGGAAGTTAACCCATCCTCTTTTAAGTTAACCCAGCCTCTTTTAAGTTAACCCAGCCTCTTGGAGGTTAACCCAGCCTCTTTTAAGTTAACCCAGCCTCTTGGAAGTTAACCCAGCCTCTTTTAAGTTAACCCAGCCTCTTGGAGGTTAACCCAGCCTCTTTTAAGTTAACCCCGCGTCTTGGAAGTTAACCCAGCCTCTTTTAAGTTGACCCAGCCTCTTGGAAGTTAACCCAGCCTCTTTTAAGTTAACCCAGCCTCTTTTAAGTTAACCCAGCCTCTTTTAATTAAGTTAACCCAGCCTCTTTTAAGTTAACCCAGCCTCTTCTAAGTAACATTGGAGAACTTTACAATGCGCATATATAACTCACACATCGGAGAGAGGAGCTTACGACGACCTTCCGGTTCGACTTGGACCATATACAAAGGTCACACCATTTACAGTGACTTTATAAATGGTCCAAGTCAGACCGAAACGTCGTCGTAAGCTCCTCTCTTCTATGTCCGGGTTATTTGTGTATTCCAGTCACGTTATTGTGCATTTTCCTTCGTTATTGACCACAGTAACGACAGTGCATCATCTTACGAATTATAAGGGAAGTCGTTGACAACGCGAGACATTTCGGGCACAGGGGAGGGTTGGTATTGTATACGGCTACACTAAACATGTTTCGCTCATCGTTGAGATTTATTAAAGATTATCTTGGTAAAGTTCAATGCTGTGTCTGTGTAAGACATTTCCATATATGTTTTTTGCTCGTTAATTTGTATTAACACTTTCCATACGGGCTAATTTTTTTCAAATATCGGATTAACCTCAATGTTAAATTGCGGCTGTTAGTAAGATGCACAGTGCGGGTCATGACATTTTTATTGAGACGTTTCGTTCATCGGGGACTTTATAAGTGAAGACCCTGGTGGGCGAAACGTCTTCTTATTGAAAATTCCATAAACCATATTTTTTTTATTAATACATCGGCAGTTTCCCACCAAGGTAGGGGACCCAAAAATGAAGAAACACTTTCATTATCATTCACTCCATCACTGTCTTGTCAGGGGCATGCCTAAACTACAGTTATAAAACTGCAACATCAACACTCCCACTATCGTAGGGGTTCTTAAATGGAGATATCGAGGGTTGAAGGTAGACACACTTGTTGGATGGTAACGATATATTGTCAGACTGTGATGATGGGAAATGGAGCCCAGCCTCTGCCTGTCCTAGCCTGGATGTCTACGCCGACTGAGAGGGAGGCAGAGGTACGAGCCTACACATGCGCATCCCGTGATGTCACACAAAGTCACAGGCCTACAAGGGATCTCCTATCTAAAGCACATGGATGATACTAATATGCTATGCTATATAACACAGGGATCAGCAACTATGCTGACAGCTCGGTCATGTTACGTATGTCGTCTCGACATACACTACTATCTATAGGCTGAACAGGCAGGCGGTTCTGGGCTGATTCTATACAATAACAAATTCATATATAACTTAGAACTAATGGATGGTATCATAATGGATTTTACGTAATGGGTGTTAACGTAATCATTACAAACTATAAGAACAAATCATTATACAATATGGATGGAATTGATCGATCGATCTGTATTCAAGCACTCTACGGATTCTGAGGAAGAATAAATATATATATACAAGGTGAAATTAACAGCAAAAGCATCTGGTGCACTCAGACTATTACTGTCAAATTCTCAGAATACGGAGGGAATGTGAACACGAAAAAAAAAATATTTCTGAAAAACTAATCAGTTAATAACAACCAGTTGACAATTTACTTCATCTCAGACATCTAGTTATACAGACTATGTACATATAAACCCAATTCTGCGAGGGTGAGGTTTACGTATGCAGAATGGTTATCATCTCTGGGAGGATCGAATTCCTCTGCAATGGCTAACACATGCCTTAACTGAGGGAGATCTAAACGAGTATCTACAAAAGATACTTGTGGGTTTCTCATTACTTGTCGAGTACGCAAGGAGTAACGACATTCAGGTTGAGTATCTGAGGTAGAGGGTACAGAGTCAAGAGGATTTTCAGCATCTGTCATATTAGTCTGGGTAGCCATATCATCAACATCGCATACTAATTTCATATGATCTAAATGTGATTCTTTGTACTTGCCCGTACTAATTTCTCTAACCTTATACTTATTACCAGAGATATATTCTACAACTCGATAAGGTCTGGCAAACTTTTGATCGAGCTTAGGCATTTCGGATGTTTTGGTGAAATTTGTCAGCATTACTCTTGAACCTACTTTGACTTTTGACGGCTTAGCACGGCTATTAGTTACTCTAGTAAATTCTGCTGTTGATTTATGAAGTATTTCACGGATTCTTCTAAAAACACTCTGAGCCATGCTGGTACGAGTTGCTACGAAATCATCAGGGTTGTAATTAGGTTTCGGAGTGGAATATAACAACTCATAGGGTAAACGCTTGTCTACACCATACAATGCATAATGTGGAGTATCACCTATGGAAACATTGTAAGCAGAATTTATGGCACATTGAACATCTGGTATGACTTCATCCCAAGTTTCACTATTGGGGTTGATAGTGGCTCTCAGGACATCAAGTACCTTTTTATTGGTTCTTTTGGCTAACCCATTGCTAGCAGGATGATGAGGAACAATGGTGGATTTAGAGATCTTGTATAAAGTACACAAATTTTCAAGAATCTCATTACAGAATTCACCTCCATTATCTGTTACTAAGGATATAGGGGTGGTATGCCTGCAGATAATGCATTCTTTAAACGCTTTAGCTACTGTCTCTGCAGTCTTATCTGCAATAGGAACTAACTCACAATATCTAGTGAAATGGTCTACCATAACACACAGATGTTTGTTGCCTTGGAGGGAACATTTAAAATTGGTTAACAAGTCAAGGGCAACTCTTTCCCACGGTTCGCTAGTGGTTGGGTACACTTGGATTGGGTTAGGACCATTGACATTTCCTTTATGTTGCATACAGACACTACATTTCTTAACATACTCGGAAATGTCAGTTGCCATACGTGGCCAAAAGTATTTCATTCTGGCTTGTTTCACAGAACGATCCATACCAGGGTGTGCAACACTTGGTGCATCATGAACTAGCTGTAGAGCTACATTCACTAGTGACTGTGGAATTACTAACTGGTAAACTCTTCTGCTTGGAGTACCCAACTCGGCTGTTCGATACAGTAATTCTTGGCTCATTACAAAGTCACTAATGGGTGCTGGTGGCTTCACAGTAAGAATAAGATCTTCCTGGAGCAGGAATCGAATCACACCAGACCACATGGGATCTGTTCTTTGGGCAGTTTTGACATCCTCGACAGTAAATGGAGAGTCTGCAGTAACTACACTAACGTGTCACGATAAAGCATCTGCGACTACATTCAACTTGCCAGGTAAATGTTCAAAAGTGGGATTGAACTCTTGGATAGTCAAGGTCCATCTGGCTAACCTTCCAATAGGCTATTTGTTCTGGAATAAAGGTATCAGTGGCGCATGGTCTGTCAAGACACAAACAGGGTACTGGTAAATAATGTCTCAGAAGTGCTTTAAAGACCATACTATTGCTAAAGCTTCTTGCTCTGTTACTGTATAATTACGTTCAACCTTCATAAGGACTCGGCTAGCAAATGCAACTGCGTTGTACTTGTCATCAGTCTTCTGAGCTAGTACGGCATCTATGCCAATTGAACTAGCATCAGTTGTTAGATAGAAGGGCTTAGAAAATTCTGGGAATTTCAAAATTGGAGCAGACGTTAGCTTTTCTTTTAGAGTTTGGAATGCTCTTTCTTGACGGAAGGTCCAAACAAACGGAGCATCTTTCTTAAGCAACTCAGTTAGAGGAGCAGCTATGGAAGAAAAATTGGCAATGAAAGATCTATAAAAACCTGCTAAGCCCACAAAAGATCTTACGGCGTCAGCAGTTTTGGGAGTTGGAAAATTTAGTACTGCAATTACTTTACTTTGGTCAGTTGTAACCCCTCTAGGAGTGACTACGTGACCAAGAAACTTAATTTATGATCTGAAAAATTGACATTTAGACAGTTTGATCTTTAAATTGGCTTCTTCAAGCTTACCAAGTACTACATCAAGTCTTTTCAAGTGTGTATCCACGTCTTTAGACATGACGATTATGTCATCTAAGTACACCATAAGTGCATTACCTATGAGACCTCTAAAGATATTAGTCATGAGCCTTGAGAACGTGATAGGGGAGGATCGTAATCCAAAAGCCATACGGAGGAAGTGATAATGACCTGTAGGAGTGGAGAATGCAGTTAGCTCTTGGCTGTCCTCGTGAAGAGGGACTTGCCAAAACCCTTGTAACAAGTCCAGGGTCGAGAAGACTTTGTTATCTCCGATATTGCGTAAAAGGTCACCTAGTACAGGAAGTGGGAAGCGATCTGGAATGGTTTTCGCATTTAACTTCCTAAAGTCAATCACCGGGCGCCAAGTGCCGTCCTTCTAAGGCACTAGGATCAAGGGCGCATTCCAGGGTGAATTGCTATGTGCAATAACTCCATCATTGAGCATTTGATTGATCAGTTCCTCTGCGACGGCAACTTGGGAATGAGGCATTCTGTACGCAGGTATATAAATAGGTCTAGTACCAGGTTCAAGTGGAATACGATGGGACAATAAGTTCGTTATACCCATCTTCTCACCTGGTAAGGCAATGGCTTTACGACGTTTGTTCAACAGAGTCAACAAACACTTGACTTCGTCTGGGAAATCAGTGGGAGCTAAGTCTTTCTCCTCAACTGGTGGGATAGATTGATCCAGTGGAGTGGATAAGGTCTCCACTGTTGAAATAGCACCGACCCACTGGTCAGGTGGCACGTCATCCTGTACTTGAACAGGGTAAGGATAGTGAACTAGGTCAACGAGGTTGGTATTTGCTCTGAGACGAACACTGTGACCCAAAGTGTTAGCAAGGAGTAAATGGATCTTACTGTCTCTTACAATATGTAAGGAAGGTTCAACAAATAAACCTTTGACCTTGCAGGAATCACTGTCAACTAGGACGTTATCACCTTCTGGAACATTAGGAACAACAACAGACACTCTAGTGAGAGCACTAGCTGCAACAGAGATGTCTTTCTGCAGACGGCATGTGACATCAACAAGAGATGGCATTACTAGTTTCAAGTAATCGTTTTCTGACAAGGCATCCCCTGTGGAGAAACTACTACTCGAACTAGCAGTCATTGCAGGGATAGGTTGTGCACTCAAGGCAGTCTGAGTGTCCTCGGACACTTGAGGCAACGGAACACTATCCTGCAAGTCTGAAGGTATAGGTGGAACAGAGATGGGAGTGACAGAATTACCAGTGCCTGACCACTTGGGTACGCTACTGGAGAATGCATTGGCTTGTAAGGACTTAATGCGTACATCATACTCTGCAGCAGTATGACAGATTTCTGATCCAAGCTGGTAACCCCAGAATGGAATGATCAAGTCGTCAATTTGGGCATGCCATCGGTACGGGTCGAGCACAATGCGTAAGTCTCGCATGGAAGCAAATCCCAGCAGAAGGTCACCAGGGAAAGTAATCTGGTCGACAACAAGAAAAGCAGCAGTAAAGTCTCTTCCTTGGATAGTAAAGGTGAGCAAAGTCTGACTTCGGACTCGCACAAGAGAACCAGCTACTCCACTAAGGGAGGTTACAGTAGTTGGTTCAACGAGGAGGACACAGAGTAACTGCTTCTCTTTAAACAAGCTAGACCTAATGATATTAACTTGCGCACCAGAGTCCATGAACACATGAACGGGCGCATTATGGACAGAAGCTTGTACTAATGGACCAATCGTTATGTTAGGAGTTATATGCAAACAGAAAGGTGGGTTGTCATCGGAGAAGGCATTTTCTACTTCATCCCCAAATTCCTCTACGTCAGAGACGTGTGAAGCAGCATCAACAGCAGGGCTGTCAATCTCAAGGCTGGCTAAGGCTTCATAGGAATTCTGGACTGGGATGGTGTACTCGTTATCACCTACTACTGTCACGACTGGACGAGTAGACTTGGGCGCTCGGATTCCCCCGAATTGGAAGAATGAGCCTGGTTCTGGTTAGTTTGTGAACCACGACGTCTGTTTCCTCTCCTGGCTCTGCGGTTGGAACGGCCACGGAACGATCTAGAGTACTGCATGTTGTAGAGAGCATTGCACTCAGAAGTGTCATGTCCATGAATTCTATGATAAGTACAGTAGGGAAGATCTGACTGGTACTCATCATCAGTACGACACTTCTTAGGGTGACTGTCATGACAATTAATAGCAATATGGCCACGGTAACCACAATTGTAGCAAACTCTTTGACTGTGGGTACTGTACGTACTACGGGTGCTATGGGAATGATGGTTCTTAACACTTGCTTTGGATGATGGACGCGAGTGATTAAGGTTGGGAGTTTTGGTAGTAGCACAAACTAGAGGAGGTACAGGATTGGACAAGGTGTTTGGTATAGACTTACGATAAGGGAAGGTTCCCTCGGGACACAAATTTCGTACATGGATTAGAGCTGCAAGTGGTCCCATAGTAGCATCTAGCAGACTTGAATTGTACACATACCTAGATGTCGGTGGCATTAGTTGTTTAATAACTCCAAATGCAGCTAATTTGGCAAACCCATCAAGGGCTGGTTTATCGTTATCTTTAAGGTACCTGGAATTTTGACCTGCTTTAACAAATGAGGACATTAGGTTATTAAGACGATGAGCAAACTCATCTAATGACTCTTCTGGTCTCGGAGCTGTGCAACCTAATTCTTTGAGAACAACGAACGGATCGGTTTCTCGCACCGGTTCAAGATAATTGCGAATTAACTGTTCATAATCTTGCCACCTGGTTAGATCTTGGAAGTCCTTCATACGAATTAATTTAAATACATTTGAGGCTGCTGGAGAACGGGCTAGACTCTCCTTTCCGATACTGATCAAACAACTCTCAGATGGGAGACGATCAACTGAAGCATTAGCTCTGGCTCTAACTGCGGTAAACCAACCTTCAAGGTTGTCTGGGTCACCATTGAACAATGGCATAGCATCATACGGATCACGACTGAAATTACGCAGGCTAGAAGTCTGAGTAAGTCTATCGTTTGATAAGGAGTTACTCGAATTTTGGGCTGACAAATTAATGGTTGTACTAGCAGCATGTGCTGAGGCATCACTTGAGAAAACTTGAGACATATTTGCAAAATGTAAAACAAGACTTTAGAGAAACAAAAGAAAATGGTAACTGAGGAACACACAACACAGTGGACTTAAATGGGGAAAAAATGCTTAACTATTCTGCATAAGTAATTAAAAATTGACAGGTCACACAGTAAGTAAAGAACTCACACAAGAAAAATATTCAACTTAATGAACAACACTTTGAAAATCAAGAGAACTTATACTTTACTCAAAACTGATTTGTTCAACTTTTACTTTAAATTGAATGAATGGCACAGTGAGTTGTCTTTACTTTCAATGCAACAGGGAAATACACAATAAAATGATGAAATGGACTCAATAAAACTTGTGCAAAAAATAAAACAGAGGCACAATTCACTGAAATAAAATAAAATGGCACAGAACAGAGCATAAGAAACTGCAACACAATATTTGCACAAGAATTATAGCAAAATGAGTCAATGTGTAATAATAAAAATTATTACACACACAAGAAAAGAAATATATCAAGGAATGAACACTTTAACTCTTAACTGCACTCAAACAACACTTAACAAGCAAAAGAACAATTTACTCTAAAAGAAGAACTTAAAAATTGCACTAAGAGTGAATTTGTTCAATGAAACATTAAAAATAATAGGTGCTAAAACACATAACAAAAAAAGTTTGAACACTTACAGTGATGCAGAACACAACACATCAACATAAACACAATACTAGAATTTTCTTGCAATGAAACTTGATGTGTGAAAAATTTTGTAAAAAATTATTTCTTGCTTGCACAAAATAATGGCACTATTGTCTGTGGAAATAAGACAAATTAGACACTGGCTAAATGAAAGAATATGAACACAAGAATGTTCAACACACAGGGAACAAAACAAGAATACACAAAAGCTGGGAAGAAAAAAAATATAACAGACAACACTGAGTTGTGATGCAGAATATGAGGTGAAAAATTTACTGAAATACTTCACTGGAATACTGAGAACACAAGGTGATTCTGAAGTGTAAACACAAGTTCTATATTGCTCATATGTTGCACACACAACAAAGGAAAAACACTAACGTACTTAATTCAAGTATATAAAAAAAAAAAAGAAACACAACACAACAGACATGAAATAATAGCACAAAAATTAACACTGAATTAAGAAGAGAAAAAAAGAATATTGCAATCAGTATATAATAAACACTGAGTCTGATCAAGAGTCACTGAATGTCACTAAGAGAAAAATCACTGGAACACAAAAGAAATGTCTCAACACTCGCAAATGTCTCTATGAAAAAAAAATATTATCGCTGTAACGACTTGGTGAAGAATGAGGTAGATGGAGGAAGGTTGGAGGATTGTTTATGTGGTCTTGCTGCTGTCCTCTGCACATGTGATCGTAGAATTGCGCTTGCATCGACGAGAGACACACACAGGAGGCTTTTAACGGTGGCACAAAACACACTCTAGCTCTTGACCCCCTATGTGGTCCTTAAAATATGGTACTATAACTCTTAGTAGTTTACCAAAACACTGAAGAAGTTAGGTGAGTGGGTAATGGCTGAGTGTAGTTGGGTTTGTGGGTTAACAGGGCTAAGACCGGCAATGGTGCGACACACGTGGTCGTGGGTGGCTGGGCATATGAGTTGAACGGCGTAAGCCTCACTGAGAACAGCCACACTGCCGCGAAGATAATTCTAAGCCGACTGGCTTAAAAACAAACCCACGAATTACCACAACACCACAGGGTTGAAAAAGAGCACTCAGAATTGCTTGGAGCTTGAATCACAAGCGATGAAGACTACTCACGTGGCTTGCTTGAGTACTGGGGTAAGACACCTGGGTTAGTTGCTAGCTGGCTTATCTTAACCCTTCACACAGAATGGCTTGACAACTTCATACGATGAGCACAACAGAGGTGGAAGCTGGCTTGGCAGGCAAAATAATTGGATGGGGTAGACTAGGCTCGACTGGGCTTCCTCACCACAGACTGGAAGCTGGCTTATTTTGCAAACTCGGGTCAACCCCTCGGGAGTGATGCAAATAAGCAGATAAACACTAATACAAAGAGACTGACCAGTGGATGGTGTAGAAGCTTGGGAGAGTAGCTGACTTGAGGTAGCAGGCTGGCTAGGTCGGCCTACTGGTGACACGAAATGGCCGTCTTGCTGGTCGAAATTTATCTCCAGAAATCGCTGTAATCGTCAGAATTACAGGCCCTCCGTTGCCACCATTTATCGTAGGGGTTCTTAAATGGAGATATCGAGGGTTGAAGGTAGACACACTTGTTGGATGGTAATGATATATTGTCAGACTGTGATGATGGGAAATGGAGCCCAGCCTCTGCCTGTCCTAGCCTGGATGTCTACGCCGACTGAGAGGGAGGCAGAGGTACGAGCCTACACATGCGCATCCTGTGATGTCACACAAAGTCACAGGCCTACAAGGGATCTCCTATCTAAAGCACATGGATGATACTAATATGCTATGCTATATAACACTGGGATCAGCAACTATGCTGACACCACCTCCAGGACTCAAGTCCGGCTAACCAGTTTCCCTGAATCCAGTCATAAATGTCACTTCCTCACACTCCAACAGCACGTCAAGTCATAAAAACCATTCATCTCCACTCGTTCCTATCTAACTCGCTCACGCATGCTTGCTTGAAGTCCAAGCCCCTCGCACACGAAACCTCCTTCACCTCCTCCCTCCAACTTTTCCTAGGACGACCCCTACATCACCTTCCACTACAGATTTATACGCCCTCCAAGTCACTCTATAAACCACATTTTATGTCTTATTAACTTATCTACGTATACAATACCGTTGATATGCAAGTTAATCTGCAGCAGTGCTAAAATATATTACTTGAAAAACTCACTAAAATTTCAGAGTCAGCAGAAGATAAAAAAAAAATGAAAAATCGTATGAAAAAACCGTGTGTGGCTCAGAGTGTAAGTAGGTCCCCGACTTACGATATTAATGCGTCCCCGAAAATAAAATCATGGCAAGTCTAATAGTCGATATTCGGGACACATTTTCTCCTTTAGAATTTGTTTCTAAAAAGAATTAAAGCCTTGTGGAGTTAGTATTTGTCCATATTTAATTTCCTTATATTTCATTCAATTATATTTAATACCAGTATATTACATTCCCACATATTTAATTCTCGTTTGTTTAATTCCTGTATATTTAATTTCTGTAAATTTTTTCTAGAGAATTTCCTGTCAACTGTGAACGGTCGATGCTTCTGATGGACAGTTAGAATATATTAGAAGTCTTAGTTCAGATCAGGAAGAACGGTGATATGGTGGAAAGAGAGCTGAAACGTGAAAATGGAGGGATATACTTAGAATAAAAAAATGAAGGAAAAAAGGGGAGAGAAAATATGGCTGAGCAGACAGCAGCATCTGAGACCCTGATGTGCGCCCCACTGGTAGACTTATTGCCTCATCATGACTCCCAGATGATTCATGGCTCCTTCACGGGAACGATCACCAGAAGGGTTCACCTGAGCAGTCTGGGCGACGCTGTTGTTCTATTGCCAGGGATCTTGGAAAGGGGAGAAACAATTGGTAGAGGGGAAACTTTACCGCCAAGATGTGGAAGAAAAAGACACTTTAGTAAGGACATTTAGTAAAGAAAATGTTTCGCCACGAAAGTTACTCATGGCGAAACACTTCCGCACTTAAAGTGGAAAAAGACACTTAAGTGACAAGTGTCTTTTTCCACTTCGCTTGTCGATCTTGCACGTTCTTCTTTACCAGTGACCATCCTTCTCATGGAACATACATCTGGCTGTATGAACTACTCAAGATCTCATGGAACATACATCTGGCTGTATAAACTACTCAAGATCTCATGGAACATACATCTTTCCGTAGAAACTACTCAAGACTAGCGTAATCAACATTTAGAATCAGTTTCATTAATATAAATTCTTATTATGTTCTTCATCCTTGAGTTTCCATACCCTCTTCGTTGTTAGTGTTTCGTGCTTCTTTTTCACTCTTCCCGCTTCGACCTTCCGTGTCTTAGAGTCTCATGGCTTAACTTTTGATTTGCCTCATCTTCCTATTCATAACTGCTCTTGCCACTGCTGAGGCTCCTTCCAGTACTGTTGTATTTACTTACGTCCTTCACCAACGTCTCTTACTACGCCATTGATGCTCTGTTTATAACATGTTAGGTAAAGGACACGTGTGCTTTTGGAGAGCGAAACGTTACCACAATAAAAAGCCTCCTTAGTTGCACGTGTGTCCTCTTATCTATTTATGAAGTATTCACTATCTACTGCTATTTGATTCTGTATCATCGTCATTTTCTCTTTTTCTTTGCTGTCCTTCTCTCACTTTCAATAATATGAATTACCTGTTTCCACGCAACACGAGCCAATGTACTCCTCCATTTCCCTACACTTTACTGGTAGGCCTAAGTCACAGCCTCTTCCTTTCGAAGTTTAATTTTTTCGCCCTTAATTTGGTTCCAGTAATTTCCATTCTTAATTCTGGTAAAAATGCACAAGAAATAGTCGTTTCTTGGTATCTCTTTTTAATCTTTCCTATGTCAATCAACTTCTCCCTCTTTCTTCCTATCTTCCAGATCTTCCATTCTTTTTTTGAACATAAGAACATAAGAAAGGAGAAGCATTGGGTATCTTCACTGATGAAACGTTTCGCCTGCGCAGTAGGCTTCTTTACAGATGATGTAATCAGTCCGTCATCCTTGGAGAAAAAGTATTTGAGGTGGTCAGTCCCTCAGCCTGGAGAATAGTTCAGCTTCATGGTCTGGAACGATAAATACTGCCGAAGATGTGGTGGAAGATCTCGAAGACTTTGTAGGGGACGGGATTCACTAGTAGAAGCAAGACGGCAGGTCCATCTGGAATCTAACTCTTCTCACTTATAACTAGTAGATACGCGAAGAGTGGAAGCTGTCCTTTGTACCAAAATACTGTTGTGCTGCAGTGTAGGACAGTGCTGTTGAAAATTATATAAAATACCTGCCATACTAGGCAAGCCCTCATCAAACTCAAACCCAATAACAAAAATATTTTCTAACCCCTTTTCAGTGCTACCCATGTACAAGTCCAACTCAAATTCAACCCCTCTCACTCATGTATTTATCTAAGATAAATCTGAAGCTAGCAGACGTTTTAGCTTTAATGGCCCTACTAGGCAGACTGCTCCACTCATCGACTAATCTATTTCCAAACCAACACTTTCCTATATCCTTCCTAAATATAGACTTTAATCCCTTCTACTACTCCAACATCCCTTCTTTCCCTTCCCTCCGTCACTACAACCACCGTCCTCAACCCCATTTAGCATCCATAAGCAAGAGAGCAAGTACGTCCGTTCGTACCCGACGTCCTCTTCGGTTTCGTAGTAACACTTTCGTACCCAGCGTCCCTGACCTAGACACTGCACACCAGCAATTTACAGTGAGAATGCTTGCTTGTTCTTGCGCTTGCTCTTCTTGTCATTGTTTTCAATTTCCCATTGAAAATTCAATGGGGAATTTAAGCGTCGGGTGAAGTCAGTGGCTCCTTGGAGTAAAAATTAGGTCAACTACAGAGGTTCTTGGAGATTCGTATTTATCTGTAGAAGGCAATAGAGAAGTGATGCTAAAAAAATAAACACTGTGGCAAGCAGTGGAGATTGAAAATAACTGTCACAGAAAATTGAAGAGTTGAGTAAACATTCCAAGAAAGGGGACGGAAGGAGCTTCCTGTGTAAGAGAATCTCTTTCTATCTTTATCCAGATGTAGGAAAAATACATTTAATTTATTTGTTTTAAAGTGAGGGACCTGTTGCTCTTGCTGTGTGCGTGGAAGCAATGTCTGGCAACTATGGCCACCTGCATAGGTTTTCACCCTTTTGTTATCGTGTGAATTTTTGCTGACAACTTTAAACATTAATTGAGTCAGATAACGGTGAGGACAAATCGTTGAGCAGGTAGGGTACACAAGTGTATAAATAGAGTCCACGTGCTTGCTTTGTTGTCACTGGCAGTGCACTTCGATAATACCTGCGTTTACTCAAGACGAAACAGTTTTCAGAGGCATTTGTAGGACTTGATTTGACTTTTAAGGTTTCCATGTATGCCATATGCTCTCTGAAACATATGAAAAAGTCTCTAGTTTGGCTTTAAACTTGAGAAATACAGTGTATAGATGCTCACTCGAGGTGTGCGGCAACCAAACGTACCCGAACTAAAGAACCAGAGGACGAAAAATCCAGATTGCGTCATTCAAGCAGCAGGCAGAAACATTACTCTCTTTTCCCTTACTTCCTGCATGACACTCACTGCATCTTCGTGTTTCCCAGCCGCCGTTCAATGTTAAGACAGTTATCCAGAGACACACTACAGAGGCTAGAGTTTCTGGAGCAGTTTATGCATATATGTGTGTGCTTCCCCTCTCAATTAGGGGAGGGGGGATGCAGCCATGCTAGCATCTGGGTACGTTTATGAATGAATGTGTAAGCTGTGAGTGGGGAAGGTGTGAACCTCCGTTGTAATATCTCTTGCTGGCTCAGGTCTTCCTTTTGTGAATCACTCGTTCTCCTAGACTCCTTTTCTCCTTTTTATCGCGTTGGAAAGCATGACCAAACTGGTGTTTTTAGCAAGGACTGGCAACTGGAAATGTGCATTTAAGGCGAGTGGGTGGCATAAAGTTGCAGTGTTGGGTCGAAGCACCTCACCTTCCTCCCACGGTACCTTCACCCAGGACACGCTGCCATAATCACCCACTTCGACACTTCCTGGACAGTTGATATATAGTTGGTTAGTTTATTGGTTCCTTGGTTCGTTTTTTTTCGTAGGTTTGTTGGTTTTATTGTTTAGGTTTGCTTATTTGTTTGTTTGGTTTGTGTTTGTTTATTTGGTTCGAGGGTAGAAACATTCGACGTTTTTTCTTTACACTGACCTAATTTGCCCGAAATGCTCAGCATAACAAGCGGCTTTCTATGTAGTAGTATGTCATTGATGTCAGCTATGGTCTGTATACCTTGTACATGTACTTGTAGAAATAAAGATATTATTATTATTATTATTATTATTATTATTATTATTATTATTATTATTATTATTATTATTATTATTATTATTATTATTATTATTATTATATCTGCACCAGGGTTATCAAACCTTCATTTCAAAGTCTTTTAATCCCTAAAAACAGTGATTAAAATAAACTCTCAGTGTATATATATACACTGTATGAGAGACATCTCTGAATATATATATTGTGTCTGTCTCCCCAGATGTTCACAGAACACACGATGTGGACTCTAAACCACTCATCACAAAAAAAAAATCCAAACCCAATTTAACAATAGCTAACTAACTTTAGTAACTCTTTAAATAAATATGCATTTCTACTTGAAGTAGTGGTAGAGGAAGATGAAGTATAACAACGATGCAGACGGCTCAAAGGGCCAGTAAAATCAATTAAGTTTGATTTTCTCTCTTAGCCTGTGTGGACTGAAATCAATTTTTTTTCCTTCTACCCATATTTTTTTCTTTCGATGCTGATGAAGGGATCTTGAACCTAGAAACTGGGGCTCCTCCTCGAATCAATCTTGATTATCTTCCATTCCAATGGCGCTGTATGAGCCTTATGAGTTTAGCGCTTCCCAAGAATAAAAATAGTAGTAATAATAATAATAATAGTAATAATAATAATAATAATAATAGCAATAATAATAATAATAATAATAATAATAATAATAATAATAATAAAAATAATATTATTATTATTATTATTATTATTATTATTATTATTATTATTATTATTATTATTATTATTATTATTATTATTATGTGCTATACCGGTTTGAATTACGTAGAGTTAATAGGTGGAAGAAGCAGTGAGATGATAGTGATGGTGGTGGTTATGGTGGTGGTGCTGGTGGTGGTGATGGTGGTGGTGCTGGTGGTGGTGATGGTGGTGATGACGGTGACGGTGATGGTGGTGTTGTTGATGGCTGTGGTGGTGATTTGGTTGTAATGATAGTAGTTGTGATGATGGTGGTGGTGGTGGTGACTATAGTAGTGGTGGTGATGATGGTGGTGGTGGTGACTGTAGTAGTGGTGGTGATGATGGTGGTGGTGGTGGTGACTGTAGTAGTGGTGGTGGTGATGATGTTGTTACATGAGAAAGACAGCAAAGGACTTTAAAAGCCTCGTCCAGCCTATCTACTTAAAAGGCCTATCCACTTCTGTCAAGATTAAGGACTCATGCATAATCTATGGGGTTGGTTCAAGGATAGTAAAGCACACGTCTCTGTCCCCAACCTCCGCTCTCTCCGGCCAGTGCTGGCATGAAACTAAGGACAAATATACCATACCTTTAAAAATTCCATGACATTGAGATGAGTAATTGATGGAGAGAATGGGTTGACAACTAGTATGTCATTGATGTTAATAGTAGTATATCATTGATGTCAATAGTAGTATATCATTGATGTCAATAGTAGTATATCATTGATGTCAATGGTAGTATATCATTGATGTCAATAGTAGTATATCATTGATGTCAATAGTAGTATATCATTGATGTCAATAGTAGTATATCATTGATGTCAATAGTAGTATATCATTGATGTCAATAGTAGTATATCATTGATGTCAATAGTAGTATATCATTGATGTCAATAGTAGTATATCATTGATGTCAATGGTAGTATATCATTGATGTCAATGGTAGTATATCATTGATGTCAATAGTAGTATATCATTGATGTCAATAGTAGTATATCATTGATGTCAATAGTAGTATATCATTGATGTCAATAGTAGTATATCATTGATGTCAATGGTAGTATATCATTGATGTCAATGGTAGTATATCATTGATGTCAATAGTAGTATATCATTGATGTCAATGGTAGTATATCATTGATGTCAATAGTAGTATATCATTGATGTCAATAGTAGTATATCATTGATGTCAATAGTAGTATATCATTGATGTCAATGGTAGTATATCGCTGTTGTCAATAGTAGTATATCATTGATGTCAATAGTAGTATATCATTGATGTCAATGGTAGTATATCGCTGTTGTCAATAGTAGTATATCATTGATGTCAATAGTAGTATATCATTGATGTCAATAGTAGTATATCATTGATGTCAATAGTAGTATATCATTGATGTCAATGGTAGTATATCGCTGTTGTCAATAGTAGTATATCATTGATGTCAATAGTAGTATATCATTGATGTCAATAGTAGTATATCATTGATGTCAATAGTAGTATATCATTGATGTCAATAGTAGTATATCATTGATGTCAATAGTAGTACATCATTGATGTCAATAGTAGTATATCATTGATGTCAATAGTAGTATATCATTGATGTCACCTGTATATACTGTACTACTTGTAGTAATAAAGATTATTATTATTATTATTATTATTATTATTATTATTATTATTATTATTATTATTATTATTATTATTATTATTGTTGTTGTTATTACCACTCTAGCGCTGCTCTAACGTAACAACTTCTCTGTTACTACACTGTTACCCACATTACTGTTACTACACTGTTATCCTCACTGCTGTTACTACACTGTTACCCACATTACTGTTACTACACTGTTATCCTCACTGCTGTTACTACACTGTTACCCACACTGCTGTTACTACACTGTTATCCTCACTGCTGTTACTACACTGTTATCCTCACTGCTGTTACTACACTGTTATCCTCACTGCTGTTACTACACTGTTATCCTCACTGCTGTTACTACTGTTATCCTCACTGCTGTTACTACACTGTTATCCTCACTGCTGTTACTACACTGTTATCCTCACTGCTGTTACTACACTGTTATCCTCACTGCTGTTACTACACTGTTACCCACACTGCTGTTACTACACTGTTATCCTCACTGCTGTTACTACACTGTTATCCTCACTGCTGTTACTACACTGTTATCCTCACTGCTGTTACTACACTGTTATCCTCACTGCTGTTACTACACTGTTATCCTCACTGCTGTTACTACACTGTTACCCACACTGCTGTTACTACACTGTTATCCTCACTGCTGTTACTACACTGTTATCTCACTGCTGTTACTACACTGTTATCCTCACTGCTGTTACTACACTGTTATCCTCACTGTTGTTACTACACTGTTACCCACACTGCTGTTACTACACTGTTATCCTCACTGCTGTTACTACACTGTTACCCACACTGCTGTTACTACACTGTTATCCTCACTGCTGTTACTACACTGTTATCCTCACTGCTGTTACTACACTGTTATCCTCACTGCTGTTACTACACTGTTATCCTCACTGCTGTTACTACACTGTTATCCTCACTGCTGTTACTACACTGTTACCCACACTGCTGTTACTACACTGTTATCCTCACTGCTGTTACTACACTGTTATCTCACTGCTGTTACTACACTGTTATCCTCACTGCTGTTACTACACTGTTATCCTCACTGTTGTTACTACACTGTTACCCACACTGCTGTTACTACACTGTTATCCTCACTGCTGTTACTACACTGTTACCCACACTGCTGTTACTACACTGTTATCCTCACTGCTGTTACTACACTGTTATCCTCACCGCTGTTACTACACTGTTATCCTCACTGCTGTTACTACACTGTTATCCACACTGCTGTTACTACACTGTTACCCACACTGCTGTTACTACACTGTTACCCACACTGCTGTTACTACACTGTTGCCCACATTGCTGTTACTACACTGTTACCCACACTGCTGTTACTATAGTGTTATCCACACTGTTGTTACTACACTGTTATCCACACTGCTGTTACTACACTGTTATCCACACTGCTGTGTTTACTTCTGGTTCTTATTCCCATTATCACTTGTTCTGGATACTGTGGAGAAGGTAGACGCCAGCAACTGGATATCCTGAACATCCTCAGAACAAACACGAGGACATTGGTGATCACTGTTATGACCACTACAACCCCCACTGCTACCTCTACAACTACTGTTATGTATAACTTATGTGGTTTATTGTTAACTGTTGGTTACAGTTTGCCCCAGTATAGTGTCTAGTTGAATCCTGTGTTTACAGAGTGCTTGTCTTCCTAATCCTCAAGAGACTGGTATTTCAATGGTAGTTTGTTCCATTATACTATATATCTGTTGAATATAAACACTTTACACAAGTTTATGTTGCATCTCTTACCTCGAAGTTTCATTCTCTTTTTTCGACTTATTGACTCAGTCGGTGGCCCGGTGGCCTGGTGGCTAAAGCTCCCGCTTCACACACGGATGGCCCGGGTTCGATTCCCGGCGGGTGGAAACATTTCGACACGTTTCCTTACACCTGTTGTCCTGTTCACCTAGCAGCAAATAGGTACCTGGGTGTTAGTCGACTGGTGTGGGTCGCATCCTGGGGGACAAGATTAAGGACCCCAATGGAAATAAGTTAGACAGTCCTCGATGACGCACTGACTTTCTTGGGTTATCCTGGGTGGCTAACCCTCCGGGGTTAAAAGTCCGAACGAAATCTTATCTTATCTCTTATCTTACTTCGAATAAGTACTCGTGTTTAAATGTATTTAAACATTTATCATTTTAAAGGTTTGAATGAGATCTTGTAGTTTCTGTTTCCTAAGAGAGAGAAAAGGTTAGATGCTTCAGTCTGCCTTCAAAATGAACTTATAAATCCGTCGGTATACAATACCGTCGGATTTATAAGTAAGACATATGTACAACAGTTAGGTATCTTTATTCATCAAAACTACGTTTTCATGGCTGATAGACTGATTACATAGTCTTCACATCTCTTTTTTTTTTTTTTTTTTTTTTTTTATTCACTGGTATTCTCCCGGCCCGGGTCTTTTCCAAGTAGTGGTGACCCGGCCTTGGCTCCCTATCTGGGGAGTGTCTCGAGACTTAAGTCTCCCATGGGAGGAGGTACAAGTACCTCCTCATCTTTGGGACCAAGTGTCCCCAGGCCTAGCCACATTCCCCGCCCTCACGGGGCTCGTAGGGAGAAACTAGGGTTCGTGGGGATGGCAGTCTTGTGAGCTGCAGGTGGTAGCAAGCTCAGGCCTCTCATCTTCACATCTCTTCTGCTTCTGCTAACGCTTTTGTACTCGACTGAAGAAGCCTACTGTGTAGGACCCCAGTGGAAATAAGTCACTTTGACCTTTTTTTTTGGGGGGGGGACGGGGTTATCCTAGGTAATTTACTCATATGATAATTTGTGTAACTGTATTTATGTGTACATGTACCTAAGTAAACTTACCAAAGTTTGTTTCCAGTACCAAGCACTTTATCTCGACCAGCAAACTTCGATAGGGTAAATAACAAAAAGGCACAATACCGTGACTGGAACGATACACAAATAACCCGCAAATAAAAGAGAGAAGCTCCCCTTCCTTTGTATTTGACTGGCTCGTCTTCCTTATTTCCCACTTCTACCACTACCACTACTACTACCTCTTCTTCTTCTACTACAACTACTGATGAAATTAAGACACATGTGCAGCGTCTGGTTGTCTTTGGTGTGGACGTTTCGCCATCCAGTGGCTGGCTGGATGGCGAAACGTCTACGGTGGGGATGCCCGGGTGTTGTGCATGTGTCATTTCATCCTGTCGGTATTATATACAATTCTTGTACTACTACTACTACTACTACTACTACTACTACTACTACTACTACTACTACTACTACTACCACTACTACTACCACCACCTCTTCCTGCCTATATATAGCCGTCCTGCTCCACCTCTGTTAGTGTGACTTTGTCAATGGTCCAAGTCGGACCGAAACGTCGTCGTAAGCTTCTCTCTTTTATGTGCGGGTTATTTGTGTTTCGATAGGGTACCTTGTCCATTTTTTTTTTTTTTTTTTTTTTTTTTTTTTTTTTTTTTTTTTTTTTTTTTTGACATTCTAAATATACTACGTGTTACGCAGTGTGCTGCAATAAAAACATATTCTAAATAATGCTCCATAATTCCGGGATTGTACTGAAACCGAACGCGTATTATTCCTGGATTCTAGCCTGCAGGAGACTCAGAGTAGCGATGAACCAGCCCAGGTGGGACCTAGTTTGAGTGGGGTCTGGGAGCTGGCATAGGAGTGGCGACTCCTACTCGTGAACAGCTGATTCAGGCCCAGGGGTGTGACGGCACTCTGAAGGTTATTCGATCATCGGCAGTTAGCGAGGGGGAAGCCTCTCAACTAATTATTTTTTTTTTTTACACAGGCGTGTTAATGAGAAAGACTTTCTGATGAATTATCTTCTGATTGCGCAAGAGAGGCAGTTTAACAGGTAGTTGTGCCAGGGTCATTTAGGTGTCAAGTTTTAAATTTGGCCTATGATGTTCCCATGGGAGGACATTTAGGTATAAAAATAACCATGGGCAAGGTCTCCAAACATTTTTCCTGGCCTCAGGTATGGAAGTCAGTGAGTAAGTATATTGAATCATGTCCCCCTTAAACCAGTCGCAGCAGTTGGAGAACCTTTTAGCAGGCTGGTTGTGGATTGTGTGGGTCCATTATCCAAAACCTAACTTGGGTAACCAGTACTTACTCACCATTATTTGTTCTACTACCAGGTTCCCCGAGTCATCCCACTACGTAAAATTACTACACGTGTGGTTTTAAGAGCATTGGTGAAATTTTTTACTCAAGTTGGGATCCCTCAGGAAATTCAGACAGATCTGGGGTCAAGTTTTACATCTAAACATTTTCGCACAGTCCTGAGAGAATTTAACATTAAACTGACGACCCCCACAGCCTATCACCCAGAAAGTCAAGGGGTGTTGGAGTGGTTTCACCAGTCTCTCAAGACCATGATACCTGCTTCTTGTACCCAGTACCAGTAGGACTGGGATGAGGGTATTCCCTTGTTTTTATTTGCTGTGAAGGACAGCACTCAGGAATCATTAGGCTATAGTCCTTTTGAACTGATCTATGGTCACCAAGTACGGGGGCCACTGACTGTTTTGAAGGACCACTGGCTAGGTGGTGATCCTGAAGTTTCTCCCTCGGAGTCTTTTCTCACTTTCAGAGATCTTTTGACTCATATGAAGTGCCTGGCATCTGAGAACTTGTACAACAGCCAAACCAAGATGAAAAGACTATTTGACCCCGTAATTTTGAAGTTGGAGAGAAGGTGCTAGCATTGGGACCAGTGCCTGGTAATGCCTTAAAAGCATAGTATAGTGGGTCGTACAAAATTATCAAAATTACAGAATTTACACCCCCCTGGGTGGCGGAAGTTTGAATATGATGAGCATATAAAGAGACTAAAAAGGTACCATCAAAGATCCAGTGTGGAGTGTTAATATAGTAAGAGATCCAGGGTTGGACACTGATTTGCAGGACACCACAGATGTACATCTTACTAACAGGGCATTGTTAAAGGACCCTGCACAATGTATGTTAGGCCTTAGTAAAGACCGGATTGCAGAGATGGTTCAGCTTCTCTCGAATTTTGAGGATTTGTTTAGGGATGCTCCTAAGGTAAACAATTTAAAGCCCCATGATATAGATGCAGGGGAAGCTGAACCAATTCGGCAGGTTCCTTATAGAATGCACTCATAAAAGAAAGCAAGTATGGAGGAGGTGAAATTTATACTTGACAATAATTTAATAGTACGGAGCGAGTGTGAGTGGGCATCACCCTGATTAATGGTTCCCACGCCACATGGCACCGTGAGGATGTGCACTGACTACCGCAAGTTAATTTAATAACTAAGGCTGACTGTTTTCCTCTTCCTAGAATGGATGATGTCACTGATGCAGTGGGAGGAGCTAAATATGTAAGTAAATTAGACCTGTTGAAGGGTTATTATCAGATTCCTTTAACCCCACGTGCCAGTGACATCTCTGCTTTTGTAGCACCAAATGGGCTTTTTCAGTACAAAGTTCTTACATTCGGGCTTCGTAACGGTTCCTCCTGTTTGCAACGCAGGAAGTGATATGCGGCCTAGTTGGAGTGAAGTGTTATATTGTTGACCTTATTGTTTTTAGTAATTGTTGGGCAGAACATGTGGAACAGCTGAGAGAACTTTTTTCTAGGCTCACTGATGCTCAGTTCACAGTTAATTTGGCGAAAAGTGTTTTTGGACAAGCCCAGGTAACTTTTCTAGGACATGTAATTGGCCAGGGAAAAGTGGCCCCACTGAATGCCAAGGTGGAGGCTATAGACAATTTCCCTGTACCTAAGAACCGAAAGGAGGTTATGCATTTCGTGGTCATGGTAACATTTTATAGAAAGTTCTGTCCAAATTTGTCAAAGGTAATATCTCCACTCACAGACCTTATTAGTCCCAAGCGAAAATTTGTGTGACAAAAAAGTGTCAGAGAGCATTTGAACATGTAAAAACTCTGCTTACTAGTGTTGACTAGTCCCAATTTTGCACTGCCATTTTGTCTACAGGTAGACGCCAGTGATACTGGTGTTAAAGCTCTATTACTACAAGAAGTAGCAGGAGAATTATTGCCAGTCAGCTACTTCTCTGCAAAACTTTAAAAACACCTGAGAAATTATGCCACCATGGAAAAGGAGGCTCTTGCTTTAGTGTTGGCTGTGCAACATTTTTCTGTTTTTGTATCAGGATCAGTTCATCCTATAACTGTGTATAGCGACCACAATCCTTTACGTTTCCCTCACCTAATGAAGAACCACAATCAGAGACTTACTAGATGGGCTTTGTTCCTTCAACCTCTGAATTTAGTGATTCGTTATGTGAAGGAGACAGAAAATGTGGTTGCTGATGCATTGTCTCTTGTCTACTGTATATAATGTAGTTTAGATATTTACATTCTCTTGTTTTGCAGTGGTTGCAGTAGGTGAGTACATGGCTTTCTGACCACTTGGTGGACTGAAGCTCGGTCAGCTGGTGGAGGGGAGTATCAGATTTCCCAAGAGTGTGTGTGTGTTTTTGGTGGTAGTCACGTCAATACATACCTAGGTAAGGTATGCTAACACAAGGTGTGGGCGGTGATACCTCACCTGTGTGGTGTTGGTGTATGGACTGTTGGGCCAAAGGTAGTGGTACGGTGTTGGCGGTGAAGCCTCACCATTTTTGGGTCATGAATAGTGGTCCTGTGTGTTTTCTCCAGGACCCACCTGTTTTATTTTTTGGATCACCAAGTGTGGTGACTCCAGGGTTCCTTGGAATGACGGCGTAGGTGAAGGCCTGGACGACCCACCTTTTGAGGGGTCAATGGTGATGATTCCAGTGTGCTTTTCAAGGTCACAGTCCCACTGACTAATTTCAAATGTGACTTACTACCCAGTTTTGAAGTTTGATCATTTTCTCTCCCGTGTTCTCCACCTTCTACCAGTGGTGTATCCTGCATAGCCAGTTTTGCTTATTGTATTATACAATGCTGTAAGACGCAGAGTTGATATTGTATTTGCTATTTGTATTAATATGTACACTAATTTTTTGCACTGTTTCTAGAGACTTATATATTTATTTTATATAGTTTATGTTCTATTTTTGCAAGCAGAGTTGTGTTCTAATGAACACTTATGCTGTTTAAAAAGAGAGACTGTCTCAGTTTATCGTAAGTTTCCTTGCATATATTTCTTACCTGGAGGTTACCTGGAGGTTATTCCGGGGATCAACGCCCCCGCGGCCCGGTCCATGACCAGGCCTCCCGATGGATCAGGGCCTGATCAACCAAGCTGTTACTGCTGGCCGCACGCAGTCCAACGTACGAGCCACAGCCCGGCTGATCCGGCACTGACTTTAGGTATCTGTCCAGCTCTCTCTTGAAGGCAGCCAGGGGTTTATTGGTAATTCCCCTAATGCTTGATGGGAGGCTGTTGAACAGTCTTGGGCCCCGGACACTTATGGTGTTTTCCCTTAGTGTACCAATGGCGCCCCTACTTTTTATTGGGGGCATTTTGCATCGCCTGCCCAGTCTTTTACTTTCATAGGGAGTGATTTCTGTGTGCAGATTTGGGACCATTCTTGTGTCAACTTTTTATATAAAATGTACAGAGGTACCCCAGTCAGTTGTTTAATTTTGTCATGTTTAGAAAGTGCATCAACGTAGGTGTTTGGTCAACACAGTGTTGTAGTGGTACATTGTCCTGTTTATGTTTCAGAGTACAATTATAAAGTATAACTGTGGACTCACTTGGTGTTAAACCTGATCACTTTTACATCAAACTGTTTCACACAACTGGGGATTAGCAGTGTTCATTGTAGAGATGAGCTTTACTAAGTTAATAAATGTTTATTGTGTTTTTCTATGTACAAGTAAATTGCACTAAGACAGTGCTTGATGCAGTTTTTCTTATTTTTGGAGAATTTTGTGTTTCCCCAGACCAAAGGTTAATTTCCCATTTTCTTTTTATTTCTTGACTAGTTGCACCCGAGTGGGTTCAGCTAGCTGAGTGAGACAAGTGGTCTAGGGAAGGGGATGTTATGCAGTGTGCTGCTGTAAAAATATTTTGTAAATAATGCTCCATAGTTCCGGGATTGTACTGAAACCGGACGCGTATTATTCCTGGCCAGCCAGGCAGGCAGGCAGGCAGGCAGGCAGGCAGGCAGGCAGGCAGGCAGGCAGGCAGGCAGGCAGGCAGGCAGGCAGGCAGGCAGGCAGGCAGGCAGGCAGGCAGGCAGGCAGGCAGGCAGGCAGGAGCAGATGAGGTGTGTTTAATTCAGTGGGAGACACACAGTAGAGGAAACAAGAAGTATGTGGTGTGGTGAGGTAATTCAGTTTAAGTGCTCTCATGTTTACTTATAAGTCCCTAGTACGCAGAGGCCTGTTAAGTTATAGGAGAGTACTGTATGGTGTTTTTTGACTGCTGGTACCCAGACCAGCAGAAGGGATGGGGGTGTCATGGAGCCTCCCTGTTTATAAATTTTTATACATTTTATTTTACTCACTAGTAGCAGAGTGTTTATGTGAACTGGTGGAGTAGATTATAAGTTGTATATAAATTATTTTTAAAAATACATCTTTGTATAGGTGAGTTTTTTGTGTCCTTCCTTATACTATATTGATTATTTGCACTCATGCTTCATAATTTGTATGAAGGTACAAGCTGGCCCTAGAGTGCTTGTTTTTGTTTTTGTAATTTAAATACCCTTAGACCTGTCAGGTCATTTACCCTTTTAGGAGCCAGGACATTTAAATTACGAGTCACAAAGTCGTAACACTGTCACTTGTGACAATATATAGTTTAAGGCATTGAATTGAGAAGTCCCTGGTGGACGAAAGATCTTCTCAATAAAATGCCATAAAATGTAGTTGAATACTGGTGAATATAACACTCAAAATAGCAGAAGTTACTTTTGACGTGATTAGTCATCACCCTTGGAGAAGGTGGTCAGTCGCTCAAGCCTGAAGCATAGGCAGCCCAGACCTTACCAAGATCAGAAGTGAGATGAAGCAGCTGGAGGTGATGTTACAGGTGATCATGGCCCACTAGTAGAAGCAAGTCATTAGCTCTAAGCAGGTGTTCAGCAGGAGACTTCCCCTGTATCAAGATACCATAGTGTTGATCTTTATTTATTTACTACAAGTACATGTACAAGGTATACAGACCATAGCTGACATCAGTGACATACTACTATACAGAAAGCCGCTTGTTATGCTGAGCATTTCGGGCAAATTAGGTCAGTTTTGCCCCAGGATGCGACCCACACCAGTCAACTAACACCCAGGTACCCATCTTTCTGATGGGTGAACATAGACAACCGGTGTAAAGAAACACATCCAATGTTTCCACCCCTTCGCCGGGGCTCGAACCCGGACACTCGAAAAAGTGAGAACTTTTGCCACCAGGCCACGGGGCACCGATGTGCTGAACCATCATAATGTTAATGACGATGTTGGTCGACCATCATATTAATCATGATATACAATATCGACAATACTTGTCGGGTATATTATGATTAATATGTCTGTCGCTATATTCTATCGTTGATATACATTCTGTGGGACTTTTTTGGGGGTTATATAATTAAAAAATCGAGTAAGTCAGTTAGGTATGATGCCATTGGAAATATTTTATAACACAAACTAATAAAAATGCTGAGACTTCTGAAACACGTTTTGTTTAAAACTTTTATTTTGACAACGTTTCGTTCCGTATAGAGCTTTACTAACGATGATGAAGATTTATTGATACTGATAATATGGAAGACAGGAGACACAAGCGCACACGCTCAGGACATCTTCGTTGAACACGTTCCGCTTACCAAAGTCCCAGGATCGAAACATATACACTTGCACCCTTTCCTCCATAAAGCTCCACATAGAGCGAAACGTTATGACAACAAAAGATTGTACTGCAGCCAGCGTCGTCTGTTCAGTACCATCAGTGGGACGC